>NC_086106.1:26818585-27118585 GCF_963921235.1 Mobula hypostoma
ACATTGGAGTGTAGTCCGTTTGAGCTCGTTTTCGGTCACAGGCCCAGAGGACCTTTGGCCCTACTCTGAGAACAGTGGTCCGATCCGAAAGTATGTGTCAGTGTGTCGGATTACGTTTTGAAATTTCAATAACGGCTTAACAAGGTTTGTGACTTTGCAAAGCAGAATTTGCAAAACTCCCAAATTAAAATGGAGCATTGGTTTGATAGGATAGCACCTGTGAGTACTGTTAAGAAAAGCGTCCATTTTTCCTCACCCAATTTTGTTACCTGATATCTTCCTTTTCCTTTGACTTTGTGACAAAACTTCCCTAGTTCTCGGGATGAAGGAACTGAAAATCACCCCCTTGATAGGACCTGTTCCCATCTTCTTGGAACAGTTGCTCTATCCTCCAGTCTCCCAAATCAGGGCTGTCATGTACATCAATTTATTATGCGCCGATGGTGACAGCATTCCTGTCCCCACACCCCACTAATTGCAGCTGGTTGATATGGTACCACTTTTATCTGGAGTTGTCAGTATTTTGTACACTGAAGGAATTGCTTTGTCTATAATTTCAGAGGGCCCTGCAAACCTTGGATTTAAAAATGAGGTGGGTTGGTATATTCTAATCATCACTCTTTGTCCTGGGCTTAATTATATGGGACTAATTTATGAGTCAGAGTAGCTTTTACTCTGTTGCTTTTTGTTTCCTATTTGTTGGGCTGCCACATAAGTGGCCTCTTTCACTGTCTCTACCTATTGTTGTACCTACTTTTGTGACACAATCCCGTCGATTTTGGGTTTTGACAAATCTAATCCTAACAACTCCTCTACACCTCCCATGTCTCTTCCTGTCATGTCTTTATAAAGGGTGTAACCAGTTGCAGATGCCACGGTATTCCTTATTATCATCAAGGCATAAGGCAAAACTACTTGCTATGTTGTTCCATGTTGTTGCACTATTTTTGCCATCGTATTTTTCATTGGGTCACCTTCTTAACGGTCATTGCACAGGTCTGCAACCAACATTTAATCCTTCAACTCTGACTGCTTCAACCCAGTTAAATGACGTAACTCAGACAGAATTTAATGAGATTACTGATTGCTTCTTTGGTAGGTCTGGCATTTTACATAATAAGTAGCTACTCCTCCGAAAATAGTCTCAGATGTATTGTTCTGATTAGATTTTCCCACGGTCAAGAAGCAGTTCGGAATCCACACCCTTTATATATCAAATAGCTACTTGTTTGAAAAATGGTCTCAGATTTAGCAGATCATTACCCGAAGCTTCCTGTGTCCACGTTCAATTGTTCTGATTAAATTATCTGACAGTAAGAATCAGTTCAGAGTCTCCATAAGGAGGGAAACAAAGAGAACTACATTTCCTGCTGCTCTTGTCCTTGACTAAACTGTAACTTCTTCTGCCCAGATGCAGGGTTCCGTTGTTTTAGATGTGGGGAGCATTAAAGGAGGAAGGGTGGCATTACTGGACCGGGTAAATGTCCTGGCAGTACTCAGTGAAGACAGAATGGAGAACTCAGCTAATGAGGCGTTATGTGGAGAGCTGAGGAATGGAAAAAATAACACCGCATTAATAGGGATATAATATACACCACCGAATTTCCGTGGGACTTAGAAGTACAAATCTGCAGAAAAATCGCAGTCTTTTGCATGAAACATAAGGTTGCCACAGAAGGCAATTTTAACTTTCCACATACTGACTGGAACTCTCATACTGTAAATGGACTGGATAGGATAGAGTTTGTCAAATATGTTCAAGGAAGTTTCCTTAATCAGTGGGTAGAAGTCCCACAATATGAGTATATGATAATTGATCTGCTATGAGGGAATGAGACTGGGCAGGTCACAGAATTTTCTGAAGGGGAACACTTTTCAGCTTGTGATCTGGCAAACGTGGATTGGGACAGGAACACACATCAAAGTTGCTGGTGAACGCAGCAGGCCAGCCAGCATCTCTAGGAAGAGGTACAGTCAACGTTTCAGGCCGAGACTCTTCGTCAGGACTAACTGAAGGAAGAGTTAGTAAGATACTTGAAAGTAGGAGGGAGAGGGGGAGATCCAAAATGATAGGAGAAGACAGGAGAGGGAGGGATGGAGCCAAGAGCTGGGCAGGTGATTGGCAAAGGGGATATGAGAGGATCATGGGACAGGAGGCCCAAGGAGAAAGACAAGGGGGGGGGGGACCCAGAGGATGGGCAATGGGTATAGTCAAAGGGACAGAGGGAGAAAAAGGAGAGTGAGAGAAAGAATGTGTGTATAAAATTAAATAACGGATGGGGTACGAGGGGGAGGTGGGGCACTACCGGAAGTTAGGGAAGTCAATGTTCATGCCTTCAGGTTGGAGGCTACCCAGACGGAATATAAGATGTTGTTCCTCCAACCTGAGTGTGCTTCATCTTTACAGTAGAGGAGGCCGTGGATAGACGTGTCAGAATGGGAATGGGATGTGGAATTAAAATGTGTGGCCACCGAGAGATCCTGCTTTCTCTGGCGGACGGACCGTAGGTGTTCAGGAAAGCCGTCTCCCAGTGCGTCGGGTCTCGCCAATATACAGAAGGCCACATCGGGAGCACCGGACGCAGTATATCACCCCAGTCGACTCACAGCTGAAGTGTCGCTTCACCTGGATGGACTGTCTGGGGCCCTGAATGGGGGTAAGGGAGGAAGCGTAAGGGCATGTGTAGCACTTGTTCCGCTTACAAGGTTAAGTGCCAGGAGGGAGATCAGTAGGGAGGGATGCGGGGGGGGGGGGACGACGACGAATGGGCAAGGGAGTCGCGTAGGAAGCGATCGCTGCGGATAGCAGAGAGGGGCGGAGGGAGGGACAGATGTGCTTAGTGGTAGGATCCCGTTGGAGGTGGCGGAAGTTACGGAGGATAATATGTTGGACCCGGAGGCTGGTGGGTTGGTAGGTGAGATTGGAGGAACAACACCTTATATTCCGTCTGGGTAGCCTCCAACCTGATGGAATGAACAATAGCATCTCTAACTTCCGCTAATGCCCCACCTCCCCCTCGTACCCCATCCGTTATTTATTTTTATACACACATTATTCCTCTCACTCTCCTTTTTCTCCCTCTGTCCCTTTGACTATACCCCTTGCCCATCCTCTGGGTTCCCCCGACTTGTCTTTCTGCCTGGGCCTCCTGTCCCATGATCCTCTCATATCCCCTTTGCCAATCACCTGTCCAGCTCTTAGCTCCATCCCTCCACCTCCTGTCTTCTCCTATCAGTTTGGATATCCCCTCCCCCTCGCACTTTCAAATCTCTTACTAACTCTTCCTTCAGTTAGTCCTGACGAAGGGTCTCGGCCTGAAACTTGAACTGTACCTCTTCTTAGAGATTCTGCCTGGCCTGCTGCGTTCACCAGCAACTTTGATGTGTGTTGCTTGAATTTCCAGCATTTGCAGAATTCCTGTTGCTTGTCCATTGGGACAGGCTGATTTTGGTAAGTGGGAGGGCTTTCAAAAATGATATTATGAGAGTGAAAAGCTTCTATATCCTTAACAGAACAAACACTAAAGATTAGGAAACTTTGGTTTTCAAGAGATATTGACGCCCTGTTTAAGAAAAAAAAAAGAAGACAAGTATAGGTAGGTAGGTAGGTAGGTAGGTGGCACTTACAGAGTATAAAAAATGCAGGAAAATACTTAAGAAAGAATACACGAGGGCTAAAAGGAAGTATGAGTTTGCCATAGCGGAAGACTCCTGCACTATTCTACAGATATGTTAAAGGGTAAAGGATTGCAAGGGGATGAATTGGTCCTCTGGAAGATCAGAATGGCAATAATACCTGTGCGTTGCTAGAAAAGATGGGAGAGGTCTGAAATGAACATTTACATCTGCATTTACTGAGGAGACGGACACAGAGGCAAAGCGGCATCAGCTTCATAGACTATTTTTGATTACAGAGGAGCAGGTGTTTGCTGTCCTAAGGCAAAGCAGGTGGATAAATCCCAGGCCCTGACAAGGCTTTCCCTCGGACCCGGAAAGAAGCAAATGCAGAAATTGCAGGAACCACCGGCAGAGATATTTAAATCATCCTTAGTGACAGGTGAGGTACCAAAGGATTGGAGGCGAGCTAATGTTGCTCCGCTGTTCAAGAAAGGCTCTAAACATAAACCAGGAAATTATAGGCCCGTGAGTCTGTAATCAGTAGTAGGGAAGTTACTGCAAAGTATTCTAAGGGACTAAATATATATTTGAATAGACGTTGACTGTTTAAGGATAGTAGCATGGCCTTGCGCGGGGTAGGTCATGTCTAACCAATCTTACAGTGTTCTTCGAGGAAGGTTCCAGAAATGTGGAGGAAGTTAAGGTAATGGATATCGTCTACATGGATTTTAGCAAAACATTTGACAAGGTCCCACATGGGAGCTTGGTCAAGAAGCTTCAGTTGCTTGAGATTCAAGATGAGGTAATAAATTGGATTAGACAATGTCTTTGTGGGGGAAGTCATAGTGCGGTAGTATATAGATGCATCTATGTCTGGAGGCCTTTGACTAGTGAAGTGTCACAGCGATCTGTGCTCGGTCTATTGTTGTCTGTCATCTTTACCAATGATCTGGATGATAAATGGTTAAGTGGATCGGCAAATTTGGGTGTAGTGCACACAGAGAAAGGTCATCATAGGTTGTAGCGAAAATGGACAGAAAAATGGTGTGGTGGAATTTAAAGCAGACAAATGCGAGGAGTTTACTTCAGTCGGACTAGTCAGGGTAGGTCTTACACAGTGAACGGTGGGGCACTGAGGAGTGCGGTAGGACAAAGGGATCTGGTAACACAAGTACATAATGCACTGAAAGTAGCGTCACATTAGATAGGGCCGCAGAAAAATCCTTCGACACATTGGCCTTCATAAATCAAAGTGTTGAGTGCAGAATATGCGATGATATGTTGAAGTTGTATAAGGCATTGTTGAGATATAATTTGGAGTATTGTGTGCAGTTTTCGTCACCTGCATTGTTCGTCACATGCCAGGAACCATGCTGACAATGCTGAAAATGTGCAGAGAAAATATATAATGTGGACCGGAGTTATAAGAAAGTATTGAATAGGTTAGGACGTTACTCCTTGGAATGTGTACTAAATTCACGGGGGTGGAGATAGGGTAAATTCAAGCAGCCACTTTCCACTGGGGTTAACTGGGAATACAACCAGAGATCATGGGATAAGGGTAAAGGTGTCAAGTTTAAGGGGAACATGTGGGGAATATTCATCACGCAGAGGTGCATGAGAATGCGGAATGAGCTGCCTGCACACGTGGGGCATGCGAGCTTCATTTGAACGTTTAAGTGAAGTTTGGATAGGTAATGGATGGTAGGAAAATGGATGGATATGGTCCCAGTGCAGGTCGATGGGAGTAGGCAGTTTAAAAGGTTTCTGCATGGACTAGATGGGCCGAACGGCCTGGTTCTCTGCCGTACTGTTCTATGGCTATGACTATAACCCTCTCGCTGATGAAATTCCTACTCACTCCCATTCTAAATAGACGTCTCCCTACTCTGAGGCGGTGCCCTCTCGTTCTAGACTCTCCTACCATAGACAGCATACTCTCCACGTCCACTCTTTCTTGGCCATTCAGCATTCTATAGGTTTCAACGAGATACCCCTTCATCCTTCTAAATTCCAGCGAGTGAAAACCTGGAGCCATCAATCATTTATCATACGAAAAGCCTTTCAATTCCGAATCATTCTTGTGAACTTCCTCTGAATCCTCTCCAATGTCAGCACATAGTTTGTTAGATAAGGGGCCCAGTAATGCACGCGATACTCCAAGTGTGGTGTGACCAATGCTTTATAAAGCATTCCTTGCTTTTATATCCTAGTGTCATGAGGGGGCGTTGGAAGGGGACCCAAAAGCAAGACACAGACACTGAAGTTTTAGGAACAGGACAAGGTTTATCAAGAAAGCAAGGGGAGTCAGGAAGAAACGACGCTGGAGATGGACACAGGCCCTAGACGAGACAAGGACACCGGGCCTGGGCTAGGACTAAGACTCAGAAAGCAGGACCAGGACAAGGAACTTGGAACTTGGAACCTGGTCTAGGACACCGAGCCAGAGACTGGACAGGAGCTCGGAACTTGGGTCTTGACTTGGGCTCGGACCCCGGATCTAGGCGAGGGCGAGACGTGGCTGCAGACTGGATGTGGCTAGGCTACAGGACTGACGTGGTTAGGCTCCAGAACTGACGTGGTTAGGCTACATGACTGGACGTGGAACTCCTTCACAGGACGAGACACATGGACAAGATGAAAAGGCAAAGACATAACTTAGACAGGACGAGGTCCTTGGACGTGGCTTGTGCAGGACGAAGTTCTTGAACGTGGCTTGGACAGCACGAGAGACTCCTGGACAGGACGAGGAATCTCCAGCACTGGGCTGGGCGAAGCACTCCTGGGCTGGGCGAGGAATCTCCAGCACAGGACGTGGCTCTTGAACTAGATTTGTCTCGGATCTTGGACTCGGCTTGGTTAGGCTCTTGGGTACGGAGCCGGGATTCCTCCTTAGAGCGCAGGGCCGGGACCCATCTTAGGAAGCAGGGCTGGGAAGCTTTCTAGGACGCAGGGCCGGGACGCTTTCTAGGACGCAAGGCCGGGATGACTGCCGATATAAACTGCCAAGGTAAACTGCGGAGGAACACACATCAAAGTTGCTGGTGTACGCAGCAGGCCAGGCAGCATCTCTAAGAAGAGGTACAGTCGACGTTTCGGGTCTTCTATATGTTGGCGAGACCCGACGCAGACTGCGAGATAGTTTTGCTGAACACCCACGCTCTGTCCGCCAGAGAAAGCAGGATCTCCCAGGGGCCACACATTTTAATTCCACCTCAAATTCCCATTCAGATATGTCTATCCATGGCCTCCTCTACTGTAAAGATGAAGCCACACTCAGGTTGGAGGAACAACACCTGATGTTCCGTCTGTGTAGCCTCCAACCTGATGGCATGAACATTGACTTCTCAAACTTCCGCTAATGCCCCACCTCCCCCTCGTACCCCATCCGTTATTTATTTGTATACACACATTATTTCTCTCTCTGTCCCTCTCACTATACCCCTTGCCCATCCTCTGGGTTTTTCCCCACACTCGCCCTTCTCTTTCTCCCTGGGCCTTCTGTCCCATGATCCTCTCATATCACTTTTGCCAATCAACTGTCCAGCTCTTCGCTCCCCCTCCTGTCTTCTCCCATCATTTTGGATCTCCCTTCCCCCTCCCACGTTCAAATCTCCTGCTAGCTCTTCTTTTGGTTAGTCCTGACGAAGGGTCTCGGCCCGAAACGTCGACTGTACCTCTTCCTAGAGATGCTGCCTGGCCTGCTGCGTACACCAGCAACTCTGATGTGTGTTGCTTGAATTTCCAGCATCTGCAGAATTTCTCGTGTTTGCGTTTTTAAACCGCGGAGGATTTGGATGGGGCTGATCCAGCACAGGGCGAGGAATCTCCAGCACAGGGCTGGAACACGACGCATGGACTTGGTCTTGGGGCACAGGAACACGGAACCTTGGATTTGAGCAGAGGAACAGGGAACACAGAGTCAGGACCCCTCCTTGGGAAGCACAAGACGTAGGGCCGGGACTCGTACACCGAACAAGGACACTAAACACGGGGACACAAAGAGACAGTTCCAAACTTAAAGATAGATAGTTACTTCTCTTGGCATGGCAAGGTTCTGGTCTCACTCCGGCGGTTGAACTTGACGAGGTTTCAGGCGGAAGGGGATGGGAAGGGAACAGTCCACCAAGCAATCCCTGGTTTACATAGGCATTTATGTGCCAGTCGGTAATGAGAATCAGGTGTCTCAATTAAGGCACCCAACAGAACAAGGGAGAAAACAGGAACTCCCGGAACAAGGGTCGATAGACCGGACCGTGAACAGGAATGCTGATTCACGGACCGGACCATGACAGCTAGTCCCCTCGATATGAATGCTAACATTGAATTTGCCCCCTCACCTCTGAATCAACCTACCAGTTGAGCTTTACGGCACCGTGCACGAAGACTTCCATGTCCGTTTCCATACCAGATTTTTGAATTTTCTTCCCAATTAGAAAGTGCATGCCATACACTTCCCGACTCTGTATTGCATTTACCACCTGTATGCTCATTCTCCAAATATGTCTCAGTCCTCCTGTAGTCTTTCTGCTTTCTCAACACTAGCTGTCCTCCAGCTACCTTTGTATCATCAGCAATACTGGCTTCGCTCTTTCCTAGCGGCTTGTTGGCCTGGCGTTTATTGGTTTTCCATGATCCTACAAGCTCACCAGTGGGAGGTGGTGCTTTAGCACTGCTGGCCCACCACCTCGAGGGAGTCTTGATCATAAGCGTGTCGAAACTCCCGAAGACTGGTGGCAGATTAACTGATGATCCCATTGGTGATAGCACAGGACAGTTACTACCTCAGTCCATGTGAATTTTCAATTCTAATTCAAAGTCGCGGGGAACGTTTCTCACCATCACACATACACACTTAAGTCCATAAACGTACCTTTCTGCTAATACTGAGTTAGAACACCCAGGTTTCACAGACAGTGTGTTGGTGTCATTTCTTTTGACCTGTTCTGTGCTACAACACCCGCTCACCTCCCTACAGCATCTTATGTAGTCAGGGGAGCGGGTGGCGAGGGACTGCAGACACCTCACCCACATCCCCCACCTCTGTCCCGCAGCGACTGAGTCTCAGGACTGGCTGTCCGTCTGCATGCAGTCCCTCCATTATCTTCTCCAACTTCCCTGCTCACTCGACCCAATCCCCTCCCTCTCAATTTCTCCCTCCCTTAATACTCCTCCAGTCCCGTCTTCCGTCACTATCTTCCACTCTCCACACTTCCTCCACTACTTTCCATTAACTCCTTGCCGTCCAGCTGTCCCCTCCGTTCTTCTACACCTTTCAGGTCGTGATAGAGAATTTATAATCGCTGGACCGTTTTACGTATCGCATCCTGTCGCGAATTCCCATTGTAATTTTTCCAAATGAGCGGATCGTTTGCTTTGTTCAATTGGTCATTGAATCATTATGTCATAACTACTTACACAACCACTTAACTTAATCGATTCAATTAGGTTAACAAAATATTAAATTCCCTCTGCTGGTTACGTTGATGACCGGCTAAGTCAATTAGATTGCCTCTCCCTGGAAATGGTCTGTATATGAGAAAAATAGATACGAAAAGAGTGGCCAGTTGTCGATCAGCAAAGGAATTATCCGATTATCTTACATGTAAAGCACTGGGAATGATTTTCTCCAATTGCCAGACGTAAGTAGCTCTGCCAGAATCCCGAAAGAAAGGAAAGAGATTAACGTTCGAGTGCAGATGCCGCACCGTAACTAACCAATCTGACACTGTCTCCGTCTGTTCTATAAACCCCATATGCTGCCACTCACACTGGCAAAACCTCAATATTTCTCTCTAATTATCTTAAACGTTCTTAAAGTTCACAATCGTTAAATATTCACAGCTTGGAAATTAAGCAAGTACTTAGAGGTGTATAAGATGATGAGAGGCATTGATCGTGTAGATCGTCAGAGGACTTTTCCCAGAGCTGAAATGGCTGCCACAAGAGGGCACAGGTTTAAGGTGCTTGGGAGTAGGTACATAAGAGATGTCAGGGGAAAGTCTTTTACGCAGAGCGTGGTGAGTGCGTGGAATGGGCTGCCAGCAAAGGCGGTGGAGGCGGATACGATAGGGTCTTTTAAGAGTCTTTTGTATGGGTACATGGAGCTTAGAAAAATAGAGGGCTATGGGTAACCATCGTAATTTCTAAGGTAGGGACATGTTCGGCACAACTTTGTGGCCGAAAGGCCTGTATTGTGCTGTAGGTTTTCATGTTTTTTTTTATGCTTCTATGTATCAAAATGCAAAGGGAATTATCTTGACTGCTGGATAGTAACCCCTCACTGGCTGAATTGTCTCTCATTTCTGTCAAAATTAACCAAAGTCGTAGTTATTTTGATCCTAAAATACTCAATCCACGGTCATTAAAGGACAGCTCAATCGCAGATATGTGTCGGAGAGAATGGTTAATACCAGGCTGTAATGCTACAGACACAAACCCAATTTCTTCCCATCATGTCCGCAAAGACTCTTTCCAGGGAAATCTTCTAAATGAAGATCGGGCACCTCCTTCACGCTTCAACTTTTTTTTCCCTACCTACCACCTAATAGGCAACTGCCTCTTTGTCGACCAATCAAATCTGGCTCGTCTACTTTTTTCAGGCGGGTCATTCCAGATTCCACCGACCACCATGCCAAGAAATAACTTTATTTCTCATAAATGTGGTTTTCTTCATTTATATTTTCAACTCTCGTTGGTCATTCCATCAAAAAAGCGGCATAAAAAGCAACTTCTATCTATTCGGTCCAGGCTCCACATCATACACACCAGATCTCAATTTAGTCGTCTGTTATCCAACACAGCATATTTAGATCATCATCTATTACTGTCATACGGGGGGCATTGATGGTCGGACCCAAATGCAAGGCACAGACACTGAAGTACTTGGAACTGGACTGGACTAGAGTTAGGGACGGGACTGGACACAGACTAGGAGCTGGCACAGGAACACAGACTTGGGCTAGGACCTTGGCTAGGAAAGCAGGACCAGGACAAAGAACTGGGAACTAGGAGCCTGGGCTTGTACTCGGAGCCAGAGACTGGACAGGGACCTAGAACCTGGGTCTTGACTCGGGCTCGGACCCCGGATCTAGGCGAGGGCATGACGTGGCTACAGGACTGGACGCAGTCTTGGGTTCTTCGAGGCTCGGCTTGGTTAGGCTCTTGAGTACGGAGCCAAGACTGCTTCTTAGAGCACAGGGCCGGGACCGTTCCTCGGACGCAGGGCCTGGATGCTTTCGCTGGGCCGGGCCTTTTCCTTGGACGTCGGGCCGGGATGACTGCCGAGGTCAACCGCCGAGGAAACTGTCAGGGATTCAGATGGAGAGAGGAAGGGAACAGTCTAGCCTCAGGGTAACGGCAAAGACGGCCTGGCTTACCCCCACAGAGGCATAGACAGGAAGGGACAGATCCCACCGTAGCGTAACAGCAAATATCTCCTGACTTACTCAACGAGGCGAGGATAGGAAAGGACAGATCCAACCGCAGAGTAACGGCAAAGTCGGCCTGAGTTGCCCCACGGAGGCTAGGACAGAAAGGGAGCTCAATCTGGACGAGTCTCGGGGCGGCCAGCAACCGTTGTTGGGCTCTGAAACGGCCGAATCCATACCACGATGACTGCTCCGACGAGAGACAGCAAGGCTCCATGAAGCGGTGGTCCTCCAACCAGGCCTAAAGAACACGAATGGCTGCTCTAGCCTTCCACCGGCGGGTTGCTCCAAGGGGATACTGACAAGACGAACGAGCACCCACACTCGATCCCAGGGGCCACTTATATACCCAACCCCAAGAGGAGAATCGGGTGCCTGTGATTAAGCCCAACTAAAACAAGGGCCAGCCGGAAGACCCGGAGTCCGGAGTCCACGGTCCGAACCGTGAACCCGAGCTCCGACTTCACGGACCGGACCTTGACAATTACACAAGGAACAATAGAATAAAATAGAATAGAATATCTTTATTGTCATTGTTGTGGAGCAATGAAACACAGTTTAGCAGCTCAACGTTTTGCAGCATGACAAAGAATATATACATAAAATAAACTCTAAAACCTGAGGGATGCAGTCCAAAATTAATAATATATGGATGGGGTGTGGGTAGGACTATTGCACACCTGCCATTCCTGGAAGTGTGATGCATTTAGCTGCCGCCATCTTAGGAGGGGGGTAGGATAAGGGAAGCGGGTGTTATACATTTCACTGCTTGTGGGTAGAAGCTGTTAAGGAGTCTCTTTGTTTTTGTCCTTAATGCTCTGTACCTCTTCCCAGAAGGTAGAGGGGAAAACAGGTGATGTCCAGGATGAGTAGGATCCTTTGAAATACACGTAGCCTTCTTTTGAAGTCTGCCAGTATAAATGTCTCTGAGGGAGGATAATGTTGTGCCAATAACCCGCTCTGCTACCCTCACCACCCGCTGCAAGTCCTTCCTGTCCTGTTCTGTGCAGCTGGCAAACCACACTGCACAGCAGTACGTCAGGAGTCTCTATATAGTTGTCCGATAGAAGTTGATCAGCAACTGATGAGGGAGGAGGGCGTGCTTTAGCTTCACCTAAGCAATTCACCTAAATCTCCCGTAGATCCGTTTTACTGCAATATTCAGGCGACAGGAATTTAAAACGGTGCTACAAAGCAAGCAGATTGGACGTTTTAAAATATTTTGTACAGATCAATGTGAATATTCAGCAGATTCATTTGAACAGACAAACGTCCTCACTGTGAGTGATTGTTACTCGCTGTTTACTTCAGTGCGGTATCATCTCTTTCATTCTATCAGAAAGCATTTAGGAGTAAATGTTTTCCATTCCCAAATAACAACACACAGCCCCGACAGATGAGTACTGATTTCTGCGCCAAATATCCTCAACAGATATATATATATTTTTTTTTTCTATTTACAAGCTCCAGGGAAGAACTGAAACATCATGTAGATTTCAGTCTGATCCAACTTAACTGATATCGTTACGTTACCTGGGACCGCAAAAGCCGCTAGAATTGGGTAGTAATAGTATTCGTATGGTAGGTGCGTATTGTGAATCATTTCATGTCGAGGTGACCACAACGCGCAGGCAATCAAATTGGATTCCGCTACTCTATGAATTGGGTATCTGTAGATGTGCATATTTATTCTGTAGGTAAAAACGATTTGGGAATAGGAGATCATCTCCCTGCGGATTTCTATTCCAAATAAGTGTTCAGCTCCGTGTTAGGTATAGTAATCCTTTTCATTATTACGACCGCTACTTACACAAACACCAGCTGAACGCCAGCGAGACAATACAACTCCGAAATTGCATTTTTATTTACATTTCAAATATCCATGCATTCCAGCTTATTTGGGTGTACAGAGCTATCGTGGAAATATGAATATGAACATCGAAACCAAATTAGTTGATGTAATGTATCTCTGACCTCGTGTATCCCAGTGCCCGAGTATAACTCAAACTCTATTCCTGCAATCGCTTTCTATACTATTAACAAAACACCAAAAGCAGAGATTCGGTTTTATTTCAATGAGTGAGTGTGTGTACATGCAGGGAAGCTACCTGTGGGGTAGAATCCGATGTGCTAACATGAGAATCAATATCAGAATCAGTTCAATACGTCGCGAAATCAGATTTTTTGATGATGTAGAAGGACTGTAGGTGGAAAGTTAAATTTGCCCGGGTTCGCAACATTTTTCTGGTAAATATCTGCTCTCTCTCAACAAATTCGCTACTCTACTTCTTGTCGACTAACTCTAGTAATGTAATCAGCCATCTCCTTTTTCTCAGTTACACCATGTAGCTACAGTAGATAAGTCAACCTGTGTGTCCTGTCTGAGCATTGCAAAGCATTTCGCTGAATGTCACCATTACACTTAGATACTTTGCCTCTGTCAAGTGTTAAACAAATGGAAAGCCGGAACACTGAGCTGCCTGTCCGGCCCCTCCTGCAACCAGGTGTCACTAATGGCTACAGTATCACAATTTATACTCGAAGCTCATCTGCCTTACCTTCAATACTTTGCTTTAATAGGCACAACTCTGAACATTCGTCCTGCAATGCTCGAAAAGGCAGGAGAGAGTCTGGAGATGGAGAGAGGTCAGAAGGCTCTCTTGTTCTCTTATTTTGCACCTCAATCCGTCCGAACGCCAAACAGAAACTGCACTAACCAGTAAGGGATTTTGCTACTGGGCGTGAGAGTGAGTAGGTCAAGAAAAAATCCAGGAAAATTTGAAAAAAAAAAACATAGTAACTTAGCAGGCAGAAGAGCTTCTAGTGAGAGAGAAATTGAATTAATATTTCAGAGCCTCCAACAGAACCTGGACAGGTGGGGCACTCTCCAATCCCATCCTTTCTTCCTCTCTCTTTCTTTCTCTCTCTCTCTCTCCCACTCTCTCTGTCATTAACCTCTGTTTCCAAACTCTCCCTTTCTTACCCTCCCTACCGCATTTTCCCCAACCTTCCCTTTCCTCCCTTCACCACTGTCAAGTACACTCTTCCTCTTTCACACCGTCTCTCTCCCTCTATTTCTGCCATTCCCTTCTCTCATTCAACATTCCCTCTGTCCCCTTCTTTTCACTGTGACCTCCAACCCTCCATAGGTTCCCATTTCTTCCCCTGCCCCCACCGAACGTTCCGGAACGGAAACTGTACTCTCCACAGACATCACCGGCCCTGACGCCTCTTGTGCCTATCAAGATCGTGCATTTTTGAGAGTTTGATTGTAATTGGAATGCTGGCACAGGGTGTAGGGGAGGTGGATTTAATTCACTGGAGAAAACCAGTGTCCCTGAGAAACACGTGGTGGATCTGTTGGAAGTTAGGGACATAAATCCTGTCGTCCGGAAGCCACGGGAACGACTGGGCTGAAATCAAAAGCACGTTCGTCCCAGTGACCTGCAGGAGGAGGGTGGGAGGAAGGGGTGTCATACGGGTATCTTACCACAACATCCTGAAAAGGGGCCTGGTCTCCCACCTGTAGCATCACCGAGCACCTATGGGGGCGGAAAAACAAAGGAAGTGAGCACATGCTGGCGGTTCAAAGGTCACGACCTCGGTAAGGGTGAATTGGACCACCAACGATGTCGACCTTTCACCCTAGTGTTTGGTTGGGGGTGCAAAGCCCCGGAGAAGGAGAGTGAACCCTGACCCTCTTCCTGTGCATTTATTTTTTCCTTTCCAACGCACATTCTCTTCATATTTTATTCTATTTCTTCCCGTATCTCTCTCGGCCCCTTTCGCACCATCTTCATTTTTTCTCTTTCACTCCCATTGCTCTTCCTTACCCTTTTTTAAAATATTTTCCTTCATTTCCTCATCGCTCTCCATCACACCATGTCTCTCCCTCGCCATCTCTTCTTCCTTCCATCTCTCTATCCATCCCCCTTTCTATTCCATCTCTTTCCGTCCTTACTTGTCTCTCCCTCTATCTCCGCGCACTTTAACCCTCCATCTCCCTTTTCTCAGTCCATCTTCCCCCTTCCGTGTTTCTCCCATCTCTGTCCCTCACTCTCACACTTTCACTCCTCTTTCACTTCCAACCACACATCTCTCCCTCCTTCTGCTCATCTTTTTCCTTTCCCCGCCCACATACCTCTCTGTCCCCCATTTCTCATTTTCTCTCTTCTCCATCCCTCCACTGTACCAGATCATACATTTTGATTTCAACCCAAACCACACAAGACCTAGCTAGTGGACGTGGAGAAACACAAAGTTTCTACTGCGCTCCATGTCTCTGCCCAGCCTCTTGTAGGGACTGACAGTGATCAATGCAGTAAGACGCAGGATGTGGTGGTGAGAGAAGGACGACACTGTGTCTTAGTAAGCGAGAGATCAGAAATAAAAATCCATACTTCAGAGACCTACCGTCCTCTTGATCGATGTCCAGGTCCTGGCATCTGAAGAGAATGGGAGAAGGAGGAGAAGGCATGGGGTCGTATTTAGATGGGGGAGAGAAAGGTACGAAGAGGTAGAAAGACTGAGGGAGAGGATGGAGAGGAAAGACGGTGATGTGAAAGGGAGAGTAAGGGAAGGAAAGAGAAGTCTGGGATGTAGAGGGACAGATGAGGAGTGAAGGATATATAGGAGAAGAGAGAGACGGAGGGAGGCTAGAGAGGCAAGGCAGGGAAAGAGAGAGAGACGGAGTGGGAAAGAGGCAGTGACAGGAGAGAGCGACGGTTGAGAAAGAGGGAGATGGGACGGTAGAGCGATGGGGAAGTAGAAAGAAGTCATGTTGCAACTCTACAAATCTCTGGTGAAACCACACTGAGAGTATTTCGTTCAGTTCTGGTCACCTCATTATAAGACGGATGTGGAAGCTATGTAGACGTTGCAGAGGAGATTTACCAGGATGTTGCCTGGATTGGAAAACAAGTCTAATGGGGCAAGGTTAGCAGAGCTGGGACTTTTCTCGTTGTAGCGTAAAAGGATGAGAGGGAACTTGATAAAGCTCTACAAGATTACGAGAGGGTTAGAAAGGGAGGATAGCCAGTACCTGTTTCACAGGTCACGAGTAGCGAACACCAGAGGGCAAGTGTACAAAGTTAAGGGAGGTAAGTTTAGGGGCGACATCAGGGGTAGGTTTCTCCACAAAGGATTGTAGGTGCCTGGAATGACTTGCCAGGGATGCTGGTGGAGGCTAAAATATTAGGGGTATTTGCCTCTTGGACAGGCACATGGATGAAAGAAAAATAGAGGGTTACGTGGTAGTGTGGGTTTAGTACCTTTTTTTAGGAATGTTAGGCTCAACATCAAGGGTCGAAGGGCCTGTACTGTGCTGTAGTATTCTAGTGTCTAGTGTCTAGTGAAAGGGGATAGAGAGACATAGACTGTGAGGTTTAAAATAATCGGGAAGAGATGTAATTCCCGTGCTCGCAAACAGAAAGTACGGGTAATAATAATACGAAGTAATCATACACTGGACCATATATAAAGAAGAATTGAGCATTTGTTTTTGCTTTCATAAGCAAAATCAAATCTGACGTACTTGAATACAGGAAATTAACAGAACACTGACAGTTAGTTGATGCTCTTTGTGAATACTGATTGATCTTTTAGTTTAGTTTGTGGAATTTTACGAGAGAACTTTCAAAAACATTTGCTGGTAACTAAAACACAGCTTATATTTAAAAGAACAGTTAACATGAATGTATCAATGAAAACCGCAGCAGAGACGCAATTCAGTTGCGGTCCTGTATGAAATTGAGCGTGAAAAATTTACAACGTCTTAGCAGAATCGTGCCTGCTGAATAAATTGTGTTTCCGTTTTTGTAGGGGCTCAGACACATCAGAGGAATGCAACTTTAAGGATGAAAGTTGCAGAGGTATGCAACAAGGTAAGGCATGTCGGGCAAACAGGAATAAACGGACTGCACAGGGAAGAGCAAGAGATTAAAAAGTCAAGTTTCAGTTTCCAAAAGAGCACCAATCAGCCTGACTTTGTCGAAAAAGTCTAATCAGAAAGAGTCAACGGACGTGTAGCTTTGGGATTTACAGCCTCTAAACTAACAGGAGACAATCGATCAGGGATAAACAGAATAGAACGGTAAATCAATTAAAATTGATTGACACACTCGCTCGGCTGCGACAGTCATCCTTTCAAATGAGCGTGAAAAAGAAGCTTACAGATATTCAACCTATTGTGGAGACCAGATAGCTACTGTATGAATGAATCAGTAAAGGAAAATGCAACAGTCAACAAGACTAGCAATGTGGGTCGCTTTTGGCTGAGAGGACTACAACTTGATTAGAGATGCATCCAGCGTTTGTTTGCCAAATCCCTGCAATGTCAACTGAAAGTGAAGTAAGAAAGATACTGGATAATGCCACAACAGTCTTCAGTAGATTTTGGAAAGTTCTAGCAGATCAAGAGTAAAGTAGTATCAACTGAATATTTCACACACTAGCTATACATAGCATTTCCGTTCTTTGCACCATCCCCAGTTTGCAGTGTAAAATCTTCTAACCAACACTGGGTTGTGAACCAGGTTACCCTCATTAATGATCATCAATTATTCATGTCTATTCTAAATCCAGATAAGCATGTTTCACTGTGGGTAGCGATACGACTACAGAGACAAACAGCTGAGACAAACGGAAAACTCCTCAAACAAGGCGCATTATGTTTCAGTTCGAGGCAAATAGTCCTGGTGAGGAAATATGTTGGTGATCAAAAGCGAGTGTCTGAAAAGATTAAGAGCAGAACTGGATCATTCTCCTGGACAGTAGAGATTATGTTCTATATCCACCGGAGACGACACATTGAACAATTCGGGAGATCAGAAACAACAGATGGAGGAGAAAGGACTCCAGTGAAGTCAGAAAAGCTTTCTTCATTCCCAGACTCAATGCCTATCATCCCCAAAGAGGAGGCCCCGAGCCTGATATTGGTTTATTGCAGCAAATTTTACCTGTCAGGTACGTTTATACTCCCACTACCCTTGACAAGAAAGAAGATATCCCACAGGTATAGAAAATTATTGAGAGAGATTAAACCTGCAGGATTAAAGGGGGCAATTCAAACTTTACTGTGCTATGGCTGTTAATAGTTCAAATATATTGCTTGAACAAGCATTCTTTGTGTGGTTACATAACTGATTACATGTTTCATAACATTAAGTGTATAAACGGCAAAAGTCATTACACCGCCCCATGAAAAGAAAACGCGAAGTAGGGACGCTTTCGTTGCTTCCGTTTGTTTCCTTAGATTATTTTTGACTCAATAAGAATGAAATCGGATATGAATCACCGAGTGTTCCTTGGAGCCAGTTGGTGTGATGAACGCCGTCTTCCACTCATCTCCCTAGCGATCTATAGAACCAGTTTGGTGAAGATCAGATCATTGGCAATATTTTAATGCACCATCCATCAAATGGTAAGTTTAGCATTCTTAATATTGATTTTGCGAAGTATAAAGTAGTGAATGCATGGATGAACACCACAATTTATTTTCTTTTCTTACACTTAATGCCTCTTCACCGGGGCTGAGGACTGGGATTTTTTAATGCAGATATTCCGTAGTGCATAGGAGATATAATCTTCAAGGCTCGGGTCTCAGGATGGGAGAGGTACAACAGACAAATTAGGGAAGGGTGATTCCCAGGAGGTGTGATCGGTGAGGCAGCAGAATGCAGACTTTGATTTTACTGAAGGCAATGGCTAAGTAAGTGTATTCCTGTGGGAATTTGATAAGGTCGTGAGATTTACCGGGTGAAGTCAAATGAAGTTGCAGGCAGATGGCTTCCCCAGCTCTTCAGTGAGCCGGATTACTAGGCGAAATGAGGGTAGCAACTCAAAATGAAATGACTTTTGGTTGAGTCGATAAGTACGAATTTGTGGACATGACCCACTCTCCGATGCTCAAGTCCACAGGTCTTTTGGGCGTTTTGACCTTCCTCGACCCAACGGGAAGTGCATCATGTTCCGTTTATGCAGAGGGGGTAGAAATCAGCTGGATAGGGAGTCGAACTTGCACACAGAGAGTCATTTCCATAAAGTTGCCTACTGCACGGTGTCCATTATGGACTTCTATACACGTAGAGCGGTCGATGTGTGGAGGAAGACCGAGTGAGAGAATCAGGCTTCGTTAGTGGAAGGACAAAGAAGGAAACTCGACTCCACCTGCTTGTGCCGTTTCCTGGACGAAGTGGAAGAAGGATGTGTGGGTGATCGGAAGCTGCGCAGTAAGGGAAAATTATGTTACTGCACTAGTCCCTCATACCCTTGGGGGTGGGAGCTGTATGGGTCTGGGCATTAAGCGATCACCTGCTACCAAAGTTGGTTCTGTACGCCTTGATGATGAGGATCCTGCAGCCTGAAATATTTGTGGGAACGAAGCAAGCTTTCTGGGTGATATTTTAGAGGGTCGTACCATCAGCAAGTTGTAAATTATGATAGCTAGAGTTTAGACGTATTTGTGTTCGTTGGGCTTCTCACTGGTGTACAAATCCCATAGTCGCCCTGATATACTCTGATGCTAACAGGCGAATAGCGTGACCGCAATCTAGTCCGAAAACCGAGGATGTCATCGAGAACCGAGCATGAAACACAGCAGGCGAAGTATATGATATTCCAATCACTGTCTGCTTCCTTGATGGTCGAATAGCGGACGCAACTCATCAGTGTATTAGTAATATTTATTTCAAATAACTGTATTATTTTCCCAATTAAAGGTGGTCCCGACGGAGTCGCCAAGTTTTCACAGAGATTAGGAGGGCTGTCTTGGTTCTGTACATGGAATACAGAGATGGCAGGAGCTCGAAGTGTAAGATGCACCCGGACAGCAAGTTCCAACATCGTATTGCAGATCTGTTGAAGCGTTCGTGTGTGGCAACGTTCTTCTCAGAGCTAGGAGGTAGAATGGCGTGGTGTTTCTGTTGCGATATGAAAGGGTGTTTGAAATTACCGATCAAGTGATCAATGGTTACTGCTACTTTCAGATCGTGTGCTCCTGTCGACGGTTGATTTTCTTTAGTCGACCATATTTTATTGGGTCAATAACTGGTTCACCCATCCTGTCAGAAATGTAGAACAGGCTTCAGCTAAAAACCAGAGCAGCGGATGCGACTTACCAGTACAGTAAACGCCCACGCCAATCTGAACATAACACATCCAAATATTCAATTGAAGATAGAGATGGAGAAGAATAGTTGACTCCCGATCGTGGGCATTCTAATACGACTGACACCGGATGCTAGCATTGGGGATGGTGTCTATTGGATGCCAAATAACACGGATTTATACTTCAAAATTATAGTCGCCATCACGCATCGCAACGGAGAGCAGTGTTTTCAATGTTGATTAACCATGGGAAAACTATATCGGAACAGGAGACAATTGAGCACGATTTTCCTGCAGAATGCTTATCATGGGAATTAAATTACTCGGGGCCTTAAAAGGGAAGACGGAACTAAAACAGGGCACATCATATCTTGGAAAAATCTACCGCCTATCTTTCCTATTTCCGCGTTGGTTCTCAAAGGTCTCCAGGATCCAGTAAAGTCTCCAAGTAAGGGCATCCGGCGCAACATTCTCAAAGTTTCGATTGCTGACATTGTCTGAAATGTTAACAACGCCTGTCTTTCTACCATCTTTTCTTACACGCTACCGCCCAACACTAGCAAATCTTCAGAATAGCATATTGCTTCCTTTCTAATTTAATTGCGAACCGTCTGTTCTGTAGAGGATGCACTTTCCCTGGAAGAGGGAATAATCCAAAGATCTCACGTACTCCCTCATAGACCAGCTCCTTATTTAAGTGTATCATTTCCAACTTCTGGCCTCACGAGGACGTGGCACAGGGAACAATGCTGAGATCACAGCTCTGGAGATCCTATTCTTTAGCGTAGCATCCAAACCCTTCAGATCACTGCAGAACCTGGTGAGTCTCACTATTAATATCACTGTTACTTACGTGTGGCCACGACATCTGGCTCTTCGAACACCCATCTACAATTCTGAAAACTCGATTCGGGAAGTCTTGGACACTGGCACTGTGGATCAACAGTTCCGTGCGAGCAGCACTTACTGGCCGACACAAAGCTTGTGTTGCCGGTATTCAGCAGCAGTTCAAGAAATGCAGCTATGATCCGGGCAACGTCAATATGGCAGCAAAACAACACGACAGGAGCAACATCCAGACACAACTTTTCCCAACTACACAATCAACTTACGACAAGATCTGTGCACCATCGCAGGCTCAAAGCTAAAGCTCCAGATCCCAAGAACGCTCGACTGGAGCACAACTGACAGCATCCCGACTGGCTTCATTACTGCCTGGTGTTGGAACTGTACTTCCCTCAATCGGTGAACTCTGCAGCGAGTGGAGCGGACAACGCATCTGTAGATGCGACCTGCCCACTATTCAGGACATTTACAAAGCGAGGTGTGTAAGAAGGTCCCGAAGTATCATTAAAGACCCGAGACACCCCAAGCACCCAATGGTCCAGCTGCTTCCATCCGGGATACGGGACTGCAGCATAAAATCCAGGACCAACAGGCTCCGGAACAGCTTCCTCCACCAAGACATCAGACGGATTAAATCATACTGATGCAATTGTATTTCTATGTTATTTTGACTGTCCTTTTGTAAATCATATTTATTATAAATTGTTACAAGTTGCACATTGCAACGGAAATGTAACGTGAAGATATGTACTCCTCATATAAATGAAGAATGTAGGTGATAAAGTCAATGCTAAATAACCTATGGGAAAGTAGATTTGCCTGCTATATTTCGCATTCTCTCACTCACGCCTAATCTCGCTAAAACATTGAAGAGGCGATTCGCTAAGTTCACTTTGTAACACTGTCGACTCCACCGACGGCCCACCGCTTTCCCCTACATTTTTTTTTCCAATTTGTCCTTGTCTATCAATCCATATAACTTTTCAAAACACTAAAATGCGGCGAATTGGTGGGTTATGCATTCGAATCGGCGAACGTGAGAGAGCTCCGTCTTATCATCGTTGCGATCTCCGACGGGCAGCAGTTTTAAAAACCAAACAGCCGCGAGTAGATGCCTTATTTTCTCAATCGGCGAACTTTTCAAAGCTATGTTTTCTGACGCTTTGTATCTCCGATAAGATCTGCTTGAAATCGGGGAGGAGAAGATGGCAGCGTGCCTGCGTGTGCGCAGCCCTCCGGTGAAAAATGATATCCTATCTTTTAAAGAGGGTCCGTGGACAATTACGACTTGATGGAGAATGGAAGTGACAGCACAGAGGAACAGCTGGAGAAATTTCTGAAACGCCCATCCGCTGCTGTCGTTACTGTGTGGTCGGGAATCTTTCGGAAGGTAAGCCTAAAAGTTTCCAGCCTTGCCTGCTTTTGGCGACCGAGAAGGAGGTCGAATCGTCCGTACAGAGATTGCGCTCAGTACTTGGTGTCGGAGAGAAGATCAGAGCTCGACGTTTTCGTTTTGCCTTGCCAGGTTCCTTCAGGTAGAACAGAGAAAATAGTACAGTACGGCATAATATTGAACCTTCGGAATACCGTGCGGTGGAGACCGATATAAATCAGTTCATGATCATTCTAACGTCTCGCCACACCCTGCACTTACCTTTGTCCTCCATTTATCCTATATCGATATGGAGGCAATTCTCTCCAATATCCGTTTATCAGCCTCTACCGGCAGCAGTTGCTGCGAAGTCCAGAATTTTACAGGAGGTTTGCATTGGAATTCTCCACGAATAATAATAATAATAATAATAATAATAATAATAACAACAACAGCAGCATAACAATAATAATAATACGATATAACCACTAACATCTCACTAAAACCATCTTCCACTCAACTTACTGCAAGGCAGCGGTCTCTTGCACTGTCTTTTGCCGCAGTGGTTATCAACCTCATTTTATCTAAAAGAGACTTCCAGATTTTCCAAACCGCTGGACACAAACGAAAAGGTGAATGGAAGGGAAAGTAGGGTTGCCAGTTTTACGCTTTTGGTCAAGCACATACAAATTGAAACTGTTTGGCGGCAGATTTCCTCGCATCTATACTTTCTGTGGAATAAAAGTAGCCATCAGGGATTGGTGCGTCCAAAGTCTGAATGTGCCATCACACTCTTCCTAGGCTGAGGGAGAGCTTGTCAGCTCATCCCGCGTACCTGCCGTCAAGATCAGAGCACAGACTGATTTCCGTCACAATGATGCACACTTGAAAACTCGGGGCACACGCCACAACATCAATAAAGAACAAACAACAATATATTTTTTTGGAAAAGAAGTGTCCGGTTCAAGGTGAATGAGCCAGACTCATCCATTGATAGGCCATCTCCGTCACACATGTTGAAAGATAGGAAGTCATGGGTGGGGCTTCCTCACTCGGTTCAAAAACACGACACAGAATCGAGACTAACAACTGTCCCTCAGCAAACCTGTTGATAACAGTTCACTGTCCAACTCTGAAGTACATTCTGCCATAACTCTGCAGGCCGTGAGCTCCATCTGCTCGTCACTTCAGCAATATTCCTTGTTGACGATGGGAGTCTTCCTTGTTTTCACACTCTGGCTCTGCTTACGGCGTGAGTACCTTTCACACATCCACAGGACATTTACTTTAAATCTGTTTGAGCCCTCTGAGATACAACCGGCTGAGATTATTCATGTGGTTCGTCTATGACTACAACTTACTTTTCTCCGTTTTTCTTTATTCCTAGGTTCATTGAGTCAGTCGGTGACTCAGAGCCCGTCCATTGTAAACTTGAATGAGTGTCAGACTGCCACTATCACCTGCAGTTTCAAGCCTGGTTCTGGTGAATATCGCTTTCTCACTGGAAAATTCTTCAGGCAGACTAATTCAGCGGCGGAACGGAAAGAAGTCACCCGCGGGGGAAGATTTATTACTTCGATTAAGAAAACTGATATGCAGTTTTCGTTGGGAATTCGGGACCTGCAGGTGGAAGACAGCGGCACCTATTACTGTCAAGCTGTGTACAGATGGCGTGCAACACAATGATGGGCTTCGGCTTCGCGCTGTACAAAAACTTTCGCTGTAGCTTATTCCTGATTCAGACGGAGCAGAATGGATCTGCGGGTTTAGTTAATTTTCCTGTCTCGCTGTGGATCCGTCCTGCAGTCCAGCTAACTGCCATATTTGTTTCTAATCATGTACACTCTTTATGCTTCCACGTCCCGAGTGCGCAGATCTTATTGCCTACCCTGAGGTATGTGTCAATAAACGTCGACAGAGAATTAAGAAATACACATTCTTGTCGCCAAGTACGGACGGAATTGTTCATGAACACTTGGAAACGGAAAATGCCAGCGCTGTGAATTTAATTCCTGCTCGACTCTTTCAGGGAATCGCCAGCAGATTTGATATTGATGTAAGGCACTGTGTACAGTTTGGGGCAAACACAGTGGAAGAGATCTAAACAAAAACAGAAAATAATAAATATGTAATAAATCATATTTAAACGATATCTTCTCCATATCCCATGCAAAAAAATACAAACCTGGCGATGTTCACCGACTAATCTGTTTAGATTATTTTTAATTTCCATATCGTATATGTATTTTTGATTGACACATATACTATGTTTTTTTTTCTTCTCGGAATCGGTCTGCGGTGCGTGTTCCTGTTTTATTTTACTTTGGTCTTGCTTTCTCACAAAGAACATATCGGCTTGCCACCACATGGGGAATATTGCATGCTATTTGTTGCATTAACAACCCTGGAAACATTGGGAAGCCTATCGTAGCGTTTCCGAAGCAGACTCACGTGAGTGTAGTTGTTGTATGGTGGAGACTGAGAAGAGGATCATTGTGTATGAATGGACGACTCATACTCTAGATGGAACAGGGACAAAGGTCACGGTCAGGCCCGGTAAGTATCCACAAACATCGACGATTCGTCAAATATCTCACCCATCTAACTATCGCTTGATAGATGATCGATTGATTTAAAATCATTCAATTTTAAATGGGTCTGCTGTCAAACCTAGTTTCTACAAAGTGTGTCAGGGTAGGACGTAAGTACAGAGGGTCTTTTCTGGATGAGCTGTTGTTGTAAAAATATTCAACACATCAGGACGTCTCGCATTCGTGCTGCTGGTGAACAATACATGTTGATAGTGCCAATAACGCCCAAACAGCAAAAATGATCAAATACAGAATGGAAAATCAGGTGCACCGGCCGAAAGGAAACAGACTGAGAGGAGGCAGGTTCACTCGCAGAATGTGAGGGATGCATTTATTTCGCACTGCAGTAGGTTTAAGAGAGCTGTACCGATGCACAGCTCTTCACTGTTGAAAGAAAGAAATTTTATGGTTTGTCCTTTGTGGTGTGATTCTGTAGACTGAATCTACAGTCACTGTATAGAAAGGCAAGGTGGTAAACTGAATTAACAGAGTCAGATGGAGAAGGAAAATTCTGCTATGGGCAAGGAAGAAATGCTTGTGTATTCTTCGCAGAATGAATCAATCAGACTGCTGTCAGACTGTGGGAAATATTGTTAGAACTTAAGGCATAAACCACAGGCAGAATATATATATATATGAATGAGTCACAGAGATGCAAGAAATAATCAAACTTATTTTCTACAAATTATTCTAAAATAGTACCGCGAATTGCAAACTCCATTGATGAAAAATTAACAAAAGGGAAGGGAATAAAATATATATATCGGCTGCTAAAATCCAATCGAAAATAAACCTTCGCCTTCAGCAGCTTAGAAAATTATCTGACCAGCCTGTACCGTTCAGTCTCATTACTGTGATGAACATGTTACAATGCAAGAGTCTGTAACTTATCGGGGGAAATGTATATTTAAAAAATCTGGATGGAGCATCTATCAATTCGGGAAAAAAAAAACCTCTCACCTATCATTATTCCGAATTAAATTGACGTTTAAAATAAACACCACAGAACCGAGAAAAAGGAATTCGGCCCATTATATGTTTGCCGGCTCTCTGCAATTGTTCCATTAGATTAGTTCTTCTTTCCACATAGATGTCCAAAATATGAAAGCTGTTTTAAAGATAGCAAGATATCCGCAATTTACCAATGAGTCCCTGATTTTATTTCACTGCAGCACTTGTTTATAATAATTGTCAACGACAATAAATATTGTTTACTCACATTTGAAATGAAACAAGTTTGTGTGCAAGAAAAATATCCTTATAATATTTGGGATGTTTATTCTGACAGTTATCGGTAAATCAGCAATAATATTCCTCTACATTCATACAGAATCCATTTCTCAGAGTCCTGAACTACAAACTACACTTGCCGACACCGTAATTTTAAACTGTGGATATGACGTGAATTGTCGCAGCTCAATACACTGGTATCGCCAGCTTCCAGGGCAGGCACCCATATTCCTGCTCCAGGGTCAAACATTTGGAGTACAAGATAAGACAAAAAATGCCGGAGAACGAATTACTGGTTTTGTCGATCCTGGTAAGAAAATCAGCCAGCTGACGATCTCCAAAGTGCAACTGGGTGACGCTGCTGTGTATTACTGTGCAATGAGTCGGTTTGCAGCACTGTGATGCCGCGCATGGACAGCGCTGTTCAAGAACTGGGGTGATTCTCGTTACAAGCACACAGTGCTAGGAAGCAGCGAGGGAACAATACAAAAACTCATTTGGTTTTATCATATAAATACACCACTGCCAAGCACGGAGACAAACTACAAGAAACCGCAGTGTGGTGGGATTTTTAGTAGAATGATGATAGAGAAAATAAAAGCACCTCAATCAACACCCAAAATACGCTGGGCGAAATCATTATGTCATAACGGAAGTTCTCTGGTTCGAAACATCATTTCCCTGAAAGCTGCCGGATCTACCGATTCCTCTCATTTCTACTGATAGAAGACACACAACTCTCAAGAATATATTCCCGGAGTGAAAAGGCATCATTGCCTTCAGGGAATTCGCATTTTAGATCAGAAGTGCATAAGACATAGCAACAGAATTGGGCCAATCAGCCTATCGAGGGTGCCCCGCCATTCCATCATTATTATTTCCGGATCCCAATACATTCTCCAGTATATCCGTGTAGTACATGCAATCTACCAGACATTTTAAATGAAGGATCGTCGCAAATCCGTTTGCGCCGTGTAAACAGCGGCAGAAAAGTAACGGACATTGAAATGTTACAAATTCCAAACAATAAATGCATATTCTATTGTTTTGGAAATGTACAGCATCACGAACTACAGATCTCATTACGATTTTAGAAACATAGGAACATAGAAAACCTACAGCACAATACAGGCCCTTAGGCCCACAAAGTTGTGCCGAACATGTCACTACCTTAGAAATTACGAGGGTTACCCATAGCCTCTATTATTCTAAGCTCCATGTACCTATCCAAAAGTCTCTTAAAAATCCTGTCGTGTCCGCCTCCACCAGCGTTGCCGGCAGCCCATTCCACGCACTCACCACTCTCTGTGTAAAAAAAACTTACCCCTGATATCTCCTATACACCTATTCCCAAGCACCTTAAACCTGTGCCCTCTTGCGGCAGC
The DNA here is from genome assembly GCF_963921235.1 of Mobula hypostoma. Classification (NCBI taxonomy): domain Eukaryota; kingdom Metazoa; phylum Chordata; class Chondrichthyes; order Myliobatiformes; family Myliobatidae; genus Mobula; species Mobula hypostoma. The sequence goes on from NC_086106.1 coordinate 26,846,163, forward strand.
CATTTCACCCCTGGGAAAAAGCCCCTGACTATCCACACGATCAATGCCTCTCATCATCTTACACTCCTCTATCAGGTCACCTCTCATCCTCCGTCGCTCCAAGGAGAAAACGTTGAGTTCGGTAAACCTGTTTTCATGAGCCACATCCACACCCGTGCCTTTATCACAAAGTAACTTTAGGGAGCCTGGATGTGAATTTATAGCATGTAAAATGCTTTCACCTGAGAGTATTAACGTGCAGGCGATGCTCACTGAGGTGTCTTCTGTTGCGTTCAGTTTCTTCCGATAGCATGAATCTCACTAAAATGAAACTGCACTCTTTTGGCAATTACATGCTAATCCAATTGAAATGATTGCTATGATTGGAGGTAATCGAGAGAACTGGGAGAGGCGCTGCAAAAGAAACATTCGATCGTTAGTTACTGCAAGGCAACGTCGTATTTCCTCCCACTCCTTAGAGATAACCTACGTTTTGTCATTCCTGAACTTTCCTTTAGTTTAGTCTGAACAGAAACTTGTTCGTACTGGAATCCCCTAGCAGTGCACTAAAAATGCATTCACTTGAACTGGAATTCCTGGCTCTGTACATTAGAAAACAAAATAAATCATTTACCTCTATTATTTATATGTTTTACTTCATTGCTGCTGCCATGCCTTTCAAAATAACTACAATTATATTAACTATTTATATTAATATAAAGATATAATACTGTTTGTTTAAATTTTGGGCGGCAGAGTAGCGTCGCGATTACTTCGACTATATTACAGTTCTGGGAGTAATAGTTCGGAATTCAATCCTGGTTCATCTGTAACTAGTTTGTGTGTCCTCACCATGGAATGCTAGGGTTTTCACCGACTGTTCTCGGATCCACCAACAGTTCAGAGACGAATTCCGTGGAATGATTAGTCATTGTAAGCTGTCCGATGATTGGGTTCCAGAAAAATCAGGGTTGCCAATGGTTTCTGGGGCGGTGCATTTCTCAGGGCTGGAATGCCTTATTCTGCGCTGCATCATGAAATTAACAACTAAGTACATCTTGCAAGGAATTTAAACAACATTTACTGATGAAGCCATACGGTACATAAACAAGTGCATAATCGATCGCCAACCAGACAGCAATGCTTAATATTATTTATTTTCTCTAGAAACACTGAAAGCCCATTTTGATTCTATCGCTTCTATACTGGGAATTTTATTTTACACTCATGGACAATTAGATCTGTCACAAGTATCGTTGCATGAAAATCTTCCCTACCAAATGCAATAAATATATACAACATTTGATCTCTCTGCGCCAGAAGAACACATTCTATAACACAACAGTCCATGTTTTATTATTTCGTAAATTATTGTTGCACATTGGTAATTTATTATTGTGTATATTATTATTCTCTACTGTATTCTTAGCTAGTTCTGAATACTGCTAAGTGTATTTTAAACGTTGCTGCTGTAACGAAAGAAACTCCCACTCAGGAACAAGTTCTTCTTTTTCTTCTAAATATTATTATTACTATTACTACTATTACTACTACTACTACTGCTGCTGCTACTGCTACTATTACTACTGCTACTACTACGACTACTACTACTACTACACTTGCTATATCGGTTCCGTTACGGCGATATTCAAAAGCAACAGAAAGCAGTGTCAGTCATGATTTACATCAGCGATTAGTTTGCTTGGATTGTTGACATCCGTCCACAAGTCAAAATCTTCTCACAAAAGGACACATCCCGAAGTCCTGATCTGCTTTAATTTCTCGCGATGAAGATGCATGTTCTGAATAAAGATGGTTGTTCTGAATATATCCGTTGTCATGCCGAATGCACTGCATCATGTATATAAGAACTGAGTCGGAGTTCGTAAAGTTTCCAAATGAACCGATGCGTGAGTGGCGGAAACTTCACCCGATAATGGAAAAGGTATGTTTTCACGCAGAGAGTCTGACAACATCACAGAATGGATAACGCATGCAGTTGGGGATATAATCAAAGAGAAAGAAAGTTTACCGAGGATTAATTGTGGTTATTTAATGTTTGGCACTCGGCTTATCAGTAATTTCCAACAAGTGTAGCAGTGCCTAAGAGGCTGAGTATCTTCATCCATCTCCGAGTATACCCAGTCCTGTATTCGCATGATGACTGCAGTCAAGCGATTGATGCACATCAGCCCGTCATGATATGACAAATCAAAGTGTAACATTGCCTAGCACTGTATAATATAGTTTATCTAATTCCCAAATGATAAAGATGCATATGGCAGAGTGCTGAAAAATATTCCTGTACCACGTTTAGGTCATGGATTAAAAGACCATGTGGTTCAGTGATCCCAGTCGTGGATTGGGGACGTACGTTCACTTCTTTGCTCCAGCCGTCTCCATGCCTAGAGATCGTTGTCAATTCTGCGGTTTTTCCACGCAAGTTTGTGTGTGATATTCAACATTGCAGTGATATGTTTTGTTACGCACCAGCAGCGATAGATATGAAATTGTGTCGGGTTTTTATGAATAAACAACGAAGTGTATGAACATCTACTCAAAAAAAAGTAAAAGTAAACAAACTACTAACTGAAACGGAAGTTAACAGTGTTTTGCGTCTATATTTATCAAACAGTCGAACCCAGTGACAATTCTTAACAAATCTTACCCAAACACAGTCTTAAGCTAGTAGTTCAAAGAGTCCAAGTGATTTATCAAATACGTGAGAAGAGAGACTTCCTGAACTACGGATGAAGTAAAGACGAATCTGCTGACGCAAATCCCCGCCGAGAAATGCCTTGTCCAAAGAGATCACGAAGAATAAGATTTCTCACAGTAACTGACCTTTCGCCGGAGCTGGTCACCGCACAACTGCCGAGACTGTGCAGAGGTTAACCAAAAGTGTATGCCACAATACCCGTATGGACCATTCTCTCTCTCTCTCTCTCCCCCTCCCCCCTTCGACTACGTAACCACCGACTGTGACTCCCCCAACAAAACAACTAAGCAGCAAACTACGGTCTCCCCTTTTACACCGGTTGGAACATACCATCACGTGACATCACATCACCCACTAACACGACACTTACATCATGGAAATATCACGAGACAATTACATCATACCAATATCACGAGACAATTACCTCATGCTCACGAGATACTCACGGGACAGGTAACCCCTCCCCTCAAGAAAAGAAAATATTGATCTGTGAAAACCAAGATTTTAACTACAATTTACAAAATATACAAATGCATAAAGTTTACAAAATGCACGATGCACACACAGTTATCATACAGTAGTAATATAACATGGCAGGAGTGTACACAAAGATCAAAATTCCACACTGTTATAAAATGGCATTGCAAGTCCAACATCTGGTCAGATCGTCGGCAATTACAATATCTTTGCCATTAATGTGAGTTATTGAGAGATCATATTCTTGTAAAATAAACTAAAATTTAGCAACTTCCTTTTTAGTTTTTCAGTTTACTCAGAAATACCAATGGGTTATGATCGGTGTAAACCCCTAGTGGTTTCTGAGTTGCGCCAACTTACACATCAAAATTTTTCAGAGCTAAAATAAGGGATAATAATTCCTCTTCTATCGCCGAATAATTTCTTTGATGCCCGTTAAATTTCTTGGAATAGTAAGCCACGGGATGGTCAACATCATCATAATTATCCCTTTGTAGTAACACTGCTCCTGCAGCCTCGTCACTGGCATCCACAGCTAGGGAAAATGGCTTTTCAAAGTCAGGTGACCTGAGCAGAGGGTGGTGACATAGGATAACTTTCAACTTATCAAAGACCTCCTGACAAGGCTTTTTCCAAACACACTTCTCACTTTTCTTCAGGAGGTTAGTTAATGGAAGGGCAATCTCGGCATTTTTTTTACATAACTTACGGTAATATCCTACAATTCCCAAGAATCTTCTGAGAGTTTTTTTTTACCAGTTGAAGTGGGAACCTTCAAAATTGCCTGAACTTTTAAACAGGAGCCAACCTGCCTTGACCCACAACGTAACCAAGGTAGGTCACAGTAGCATGGCCAAATTCACTTTTAGCTAAGTTAATAGTTAGGTTGGTTTGTGAAAGCCTTTCAAACATCTTTCCCACTGCAGATATATGTAATTGCCAACTGTTATTCCCTGTGACTAAATCATCAATACAGGCATCTGTATGTTTTAATACTTGAATTGCAGAATGAATCTTTTTCTGGAAGGTTCCTGGAGAATTCTTCCTTCCAAATGGCAGGACATTGTATTCATATAACCCAGATAGCGTTACAAATGCAGAAATATGTGTCAAGGGAACACACCAATATCCTTTGAACAGGTCGATCTCGTAGGAAACTTAGCTTTTCCAACGTTATCCACGAAGTAATCTACCCTTGGGATGGATACGCATCGGTTTCTGTTGCAGCATTCACCTTTCTGTGATCAGTACAAAACCGAATACAACCTTCTCATTTAGGCAGCTAGACACAAGGTGACCTCCAATCCGAAGCAGAAGGTCGAATAATAACATTTTCTAACATATATTTTATTTCCTGTTCAGTGATTCTACATTTTTCCATGTCCATTGAAAATGGAAGTTGCTTTATGGATTTGACGTTCCCAACATCTACATCATGTTAGACGACTGTGCTTGTTTTGGGTACGTCTGGAAATAACTCCCTAAATTTGATAATTAACTGCTTCATTTGCTTCCGCTGCTGTGGCTGTAGATGAGCCAATTTCTTATCAATATTTTCCAAAATTGTCGAATTTGGTAGTCTGGCGGAAATAATCTTCGGTTTAAAATAAGCCTCAGATGGATCAGCTACCAAGTTCCAAGGCAGATTAGAATCATTGTCATTGACTGCAACAATCATAGCGGCAAACTGTATTTCATAATATGGTTTTATCACGTTTACCTGACAAAGCAGCGTGGGCCTCCTCGATTTGGTGTTTGTACCGCATAGACCGCATTATTACCTTAAGATATAATCTCGTAAGGACCATGAAATTTAGCTTTTATGGGTTTGTTTGCACAGGGGAAAAAACAACACCTTATTTCCCGACTCGAATGACCTCGTTCTAGCTTCCTCGTCATACCAACTTTTCATTCTTTCATGGGCAGATTATAAATTTTCCCATAATGAGCTGCAAGTTTTTGCAATCTTTCCTTAAATTTCAAGACATAATCCCACAAATTAGTATGGAGTTCTTTGTGAACACACTGTTCTTTTAACAATGCCAAAGGTCCTCAGACTCAATGCCCAAACACAAGTTCAAAGGGGCTAAAGCCTAGGGACTACTGTACTAACTGTCTAACTGCAAATAAAAGCAAATGAACTACCGCATCCAAATAATTGTCATTTTCGACACAGAACATCCTAATCATGGCTTTGAGGATAGAATGAAACCTTTCCAAGGCCCCCTGTGATTCTGAATGGTACTCAGACGATATAATCTGCTTGTCTCCCAGGTTATAAAGTACTTGCTGGAATAATCGCGGCATAAAATTACTTCCTTGATCAGACTAGATTTCTCCGGGGAACCTAAATAAAATAATCTTCATAAGAGCCTTCGTCACAGTTTTATCTTTTATATTCCTAAGAGGTATTGCTTCTGCAAACTCAGATGCTGTACATATGATGGTCAGCAAATCTTGATGTCCAGCTTTAGTTTTTGGCAATAGGCCAACACAATCTGCTCTAACTTTAGAAAACAATTCACTAAATGCAGGAATATGTTGCAATTGTGTTATTGGGTTGTCTTGATTAGGTACACCCACAACCTGATAAGTGTGACAAGTTCGGCAAAATGTCGCCACATCTTTCCTCAAACCAGGCCAGAAGAAGGGTTTTCTGACTTTGTTCACAGTTTTTTTCACACCTAGATGGCCACCTAAGGGCATACTATGAGCCAAAGTTAAAATTTCATTCCTACAGACCTGAGGGTCGACGACCTGGTGAACAGCTGCCCAATCCTCATTTGCAGGAATCTCAGGTGGTTTCCACTTTCTAATTAACACTACACTCTTGGAATAAAACCCTACTGTCACCTTCTAAATCTCGCTATCTGGGAGAGCGTTCTCTCTCAAGGTGACAATCTCAGGATCTCAGCTCTGCTCCACTATAATCTCCTTCTCAGAAATAGACAAGTGCTAATGGTCCGACTCACAACAAGAATCTTGATCAAACAAGGAAGGTAGGAAAGCTCCTCCGATATCATGAATCTCATTAAAATGAAACTGCATTCTTTTGGCAATTACGTGTTCATCCAATTAAAAGGATTGCTATAATTGGAGGTAATCGAGATAACTGGGAGACGTGCTGCTAAAGAAACATTCGATCGTTAGTTATTATAAGGCAACGTCGTAATTCCTCCCACTCCTTAGAGATAACCTACGTTTTGTCATTCCTCGACTTTCCTTTAATCTGAGCAGAATCTTGTTCGTACTGGGATCCCCTAGCAGTGCACTAAAAAAAATGTGTTCACTTGAACTGGAATTCCTGGCTCTGTACAATGGAAAACAAAATAAATCATTTACCTCTATCATTTATATGTTTTGCTTCATTGCTGCTGCCATGCCTTTCAAAATAACTGCAATTATATTAATTATTTATATTAATATATAAATATAATACTGTGTTTTTAAATTTTGGGCGGCATAGTAGCGTCGCGGTGAATTCGACTCTACTACAATTCTGGTTCATCTGTAACTAGTTTGTGTGTCCTCACCATGGAATGCCAGGGTTTTCACCGACTGTTCTCGGATCCACCAACAGTTCAGAGACAAACTCCGTGGAATGATTAGTCATTGTAAGCTGTCCGATGATTAGGTTCCGGAAAAATCAGGGTTGCCAATGGTTTCAGGGGTTGTTTCTCAGGGCTGGAATGCCTTATTCTGCGCTGCATAATGAAATAAACATCTAAGTACACCTTGCAAGGAATTAAAACAACATTTACTCATGAAGCCATACGGTACGTAAACAGGTGCATAATCGATCGCCAGCCAGACAGTCATAGTTAATGCAATTTATTTTCTCTAGAAACACACAAAGCCCATTTTGATTCTGTCGCTTCCATACCGGGAATTTTATTTTAAACTCAATGGCCAATTAGACCTGTCACAAGTATCGTTGCATGAAAATCTTCCCTACCAAATGCGATCAGTATATACAACATTTGATCTCTTGCGCCAGAAGAACACACTCCATAATACAACAGCCCATGTTTTATTATTTCGTACATTATTGTTGCACATTTTTGCACATTGGTAAATTATTGTTGTGTTTATTATTATTCTCTACTGTATTCTTAGCGATTTCTGAATACTGATAAGTGTATTTTAAGTGTTGCTGCTGTAACGAAAGAAATTCCCACTCAGGAACAATAAAGTTCTTCTTTTCTTTTCTTCTTCTTCTTCTTCTTCTTCTTCTTCTTCTTCTTCTTCTTCTTCTTCTTCTTCTTCTACTACTTCTTCTTCTACTACTGCTACTACTGCTACTCCTGTTCTATCGGTCCCATTACTGCGATATTCAAAAGCAATAGAAAGCAGTGTCAGTCAAGATTTACATCAGCGATTAGTTTGCCTGGATTGTTGACTTCCGTCCACAAGTCAAACTCTTCTCAGAAAAGAACACCGTCCCGAAGTCCTGATCTGCTTGAAGTTCTCGCAATGAAGATGCATGTCCTGAATTCAGATGGTTGTTCTCAATATATCCGTTGTCATGCCGAATGCACTGCATCATGTAAATAAGAATTGAGTCAGAGTTCGTAAAGTTTCAAAATGAACCAATGCGTGAGTGGTGGAAAATTTACCCGAAAAGGGAAAAGATATGTTTTCACGCAGAGAGTCTGACAACATCAAAGAATGGATAACGCTTGAAGTTAGGGATATAATCAAAGGGAAAGAAAGTTTTTGGAGGATTAATTGTGGTTATGTGATGGTTGGTACTCGGCTTATCAGTAATCTCCACCAAGTGCAGCAATGCCTCAGAGGCTGAGTGTCCTCATCCATTTCCGAGTATACCCAGTCCTGTATTCGCATGACGACTGCAGTCAAGCGATTGACGCACATCGTCCCGTCATGATATGACCGATCAAAGTGTAACATTGCCGAACACTGCATAATACAGTTTATCCAGTTCCCAAATGGTAAAGATGCATTTGTCATGGAGTGAGGCTGAAGGAGTATACTTCCCGAGGGGAGAGAATTCTTCTACATTGAATCAGTTCCGACAAATCTCACTCCTGAATGTAGAAGGAAGATTATATTTGGCATTCTGGCAGAAAGAATATCTTCATTTGTGATTGACAATGGATCAGTAGATACATCTGTGCAGAAAGCAGAAATACCAGGCTTCCCAGGATGCATTGAACATTCTAGTATGATATGGCATACCATCCAGGAGTCAAAAAGGTTGAGAAGAAATCTGGCTGTAGTTTGGCTTGATCTGGCAAGTGCATATGGTTCTGTTCCCCATGTCCTGATGGAGTTTGCGATGGAATTGCTATGGATTCCTGCTCAGGTGAGGAACTTTGTTCTGCAGTACTACAACAATTTCCGCATGAGGTTTTCCACTCAGCAGTTTACAACTAGGTGGCAGAGCTTGGATGTTGGAATCCCAATGGGATGTGCAATTTCACCCATCCTTTTTGTGTTAGCCATGGAGGTCATTGTGAGGGCTGCAGAATCAGTGGGACCAGGTGTTGCACTTGATGGCGGAGAGGAGTTACCACCAATACGAGCGTTCATGGATGATCTTACCCTTTTGGGTCCCAGCACGGAGGCTGTGGAAAATGTACTATCTAGACTCGAGGAGCTAATGGATTGGGGAAGAATGAAGTTCAAGACCAAGAAGTCAAGGAGCCTTGTTCTTAGGAGAGGAAAGCTGGTTGACTTTCATTTCACCGTCTGTGGAGAGGAGATTCCATCCATTCAGGACCAACCAGTTAAGAGCCTCGGACAATGGTACACAGAGGAGCTGAAGACACCAAGAGGGTTCAAGAGACAGAAGAACAGATCAGCACAGATCTGATGTCTGTTGACAAGTGTGGCTTGCCTGGCAAGTTGAAGTTGTGGTGCTTGCAGTACGGACTGATGCCACGGATAATGTGGCCACGAACTGTCTATGAAGTGGCAATGTCCCATGTTGAGACAATGGAACAGAAGATCAACAAGTATGTGAAGAAGTGGCTTGGAGTACCGAGCAGCCTCATCAATGTTGCAATCCACAGTAGCCAGACAAAACTTACCATCCCAGTGCAATCCCTTGTTGAGGGGGTCAAGGTAGCCAAGGTAAGATCATTCTTGATGCTTCGAGACTCAAAAGACCATGTCATCAAGAACACCCAGCCAGACGTGGGATCATGCAGGAAGTGGTCAGCCCGTGTAGCAGTTGATGAGGCAGAGTCTAGATTGAAGCACAAGGAGACGGTTGGGGCTATCCAGCTAGGCCGCCAGGGACTTGGATGGTCAACCCACAAGTGGTGGTCATCTTCTACAGGTAAGGAGCGCCGTGAGCTTGTAACGCAAGAAATACGAGAGGTAAAAGAGGAGAAGAGGTTAACTAAAACAGCTGGCCTGGCCAAACAAGTGGCGTGAACCCGGAAGAAAAGTTGAACAACGACACCTATCTTGGAATGTTCTGGGGCACATGGAACCACTCGGCATTTCTTTTCTATGCATAGCAGCGTACGACCTGCTCCCAACACCTGCCAACATCAGCACCTGGTATGAGGATAAGGCAGACGGATGTGCTGCTTGTGGCGAGAAGGGAACACTTCAACATATCTTGAGTGCATGCAGAGTCAATCTTTCCAGCAACATGTACACTTGGAGACATAAGAACGTTCTCAAAGTTGTAACAGAAGCGGTTGAACAGAGAGTACTGCAGCACAATTTATCTCATGCCCCATGCTGCACAGAACATCGCATATCATTTGTGAAAGAAGGCTCCAAGTCAAGGGTGTACAGCGCAGGCTCACGATCAAGCATACTTTCTTCAGCCAATGATTGGTGTGTCAAGGCCGACCTGGACGAGAAAGGCAGTTTCCCGGAGCAAGTAGCTTTTACCACATTGCGTCCAGGTATACTCATAGGGTCTGACACCAGTAGATAAGCAGTTATTAGTGAACTCACAGTCCCCTGGGAAGACAACGTCAATGAAGCCCATGAGCGCAAGTTAAACAAGTATGCAGAATTAAGATCAGAGTGCAGAGACAGAGGGTGGAGGGTCTCATGCTATCCATTCGAAGTAGGCTGCCGTGGGTTTACTGCGTTCACTCTCCAGAAGTGGCTGCGTGACCTTGACTTCACCAGAAGAGAGATCAAGTCAACCAGCAGGGCTGTAGCTGAGGCAGCAGAGAAAGGATCAGCATGGGTGTGGACCAAGTATGTCCAGAGGGGCCGTTAGTCAGACAGTGTATACATATCTTGCAAACCCTTCAGTAGTTGCATACACACCTGAAGGGTAGACTATCTGTTGGATGGAAGTGACCAACAACTCTGATAGAGGCAGATGCCAAGTTTTTAAGCTCACCAGTGGGAGGTGGTGCTTTAGCACTGCTGGCCCACCACCTCGAGGGAGTCTTGATCATAAGCGGGCCGAAACTCCTGAAGACAGGTGGCAGATCAACTGATGATCCCACTGGTGATAACACAGGACAGTTAACATCTTAGTCCACGTGTATTTTGTAATTCTGGCATAGTGGTAAAAATATTCCTGTACCATGTTTAGGTCATAGACAAAATGACCAAGTGGTTCGGTGACTCCAGTCGTGGATTTGGGACGTACGTTCACTTCTTTACTCCAGCCGTCTCCATGCCTAGAGATCGTCGTGGATTCTGTGGTTTTCCCACGGAAGTTTGTGCTTGATAATCAACATTTCAGTGATATGTTTTGTTACGCACCAGCAGCAATAGATATGAAATTAAGTCGGGGTTTCTATGAATAAACAACGAAGTTTGTTAACCTCTACTCAATAACATAGAAAAGTAAGCAACCTTTTACTTAATTTTTAAGTAACTGAAACGGAAGTTAACAGTGTTTCACGTCTATAATTATCACACAGTCGAACCTAGTGACAACTCTTGACAAATCTTACTCAAACACAGTCTTAATGTGGTAGTTCAAAGAGTGCAAGTGATGAAATACGTGAGAGGAGAGACTCACTGAACCACCGATGAAGAGAAGACGAAACTGCTGACGCAAATCCAAGCCGAGAAATGCCTTGTCCAAAGAGATCACGAAGAATAAGATTTCTCACAATAACCCATCTAACCAATCTTTCGCCGGAGGTTGTCACCACACAGCAGCCGAGACTATGCAGGGGTTAACCAGAAGTGTATGCCACAATACTCGTATGGACCATACCAAATGTCAATCACAGAACGCCGCTGATTTCTACCCAACACTTTGGGTTCGTCCGAGGCTGGCAATTCTTCTATCTCTCTCTCTCTCTCACCTTCGATTACGTTAGCACCGATTGTGACTCCCCCAACAAAACAACTGAGCAGCAAACTGCGGTCTCCCCTTTTACACCGGTTGGAACATGCCATCACGTGACATCACATCACCCACTCACACGACACTTACATCATGGAAATATCACGAGACAATAACATCATAATAATATCACGAGACAATACATCATGCTCACGAGATACTAACGGAGCAGGTAAAACCTGCCCTCAAGAAAAGAAAAATTTTGATCTATCAAAAGCAAAATTTTAACTACAATTTGCAAAATATACAATGCATAAAGTTTGCAAAATGCACGATACACACACAGTTGTCATACAGTACTAATATAACCTGGCAGGAGTGTACACAAATATCAAAATTCCACTCCATAAAAAAATTACATTGCAAGTTCAACATCTGGACAGATAGTCGACAATTACATTATCTTTGCCTTTCATGTGAGTTATTGAGTTATCATATTCCTTCAAAATAAACTACAATTTAGCAACCTTCTATGTTCGTTTTTCAGTTTACTCAAAAATACCAATGGGTTGTGATCGGTGCAAACCCCGAGTGGTTTCTGAGTTGCGCCAACTTACACATCAAAAATTTTCAGAGCTAAAAGAAGGGATAATAATTCATCTTCTAATGCTGAATAATTTCTTTGATGCCCATTAAATTTCTTGGAAAAGTAAGCCACGGGATGGTCAACATCATCATAATTATCCCTTTGTAGTAACACTGCTCCTGCAGCCTCGTCTCTGGCATCCACAGCTAGTGAAAATGGTTTTTCAAAGTCAGGTGACCTGAGCATAGGGTGGTGACGTAGGATATCTTTCAACTTATCAAAGGCCTCCTGAGAAGGCTTTTTCCAAACACACTTCTCACCTTACTTCAGGAAGTTAGTTAACGGAAGGGCAATCTCGGAAAATTTCTTACAGAACTTACGGTAATATCCTACCATTCCCAAGAATCTTCTGACAGATTTTTTTAACAGTTGAGGTAAGAATCTTTAAAATTGTCTGAACTTTTGAACAGGAACCAACCTGCCTTGACCCACAACGTAACCAAGATAGGTCACAGTAACATGGCCAAATTCACTTTTAGCTAAATTAATAGTTATGTTGGCTTGTGAAAGCCTTTCAAACAGCTTTCCCACTGCAGATATATGTGCTTCGCAAGTGTTATTCCCTGTGACTAAATCATCATTACAGACATCTGTATGTTTTAACCCTTCAATTACAGAATTAATCATTTTCTGGTATTTTTCGCGGAGCATTCTTCATTCCAAATGGCAGGACATTGTATTCATATAACCCGTATGGCGTTACAAATGCTGAAATATCTGTCAAAGGAACACACCAATATCCTTTGAACAGGTGGATCTTTGTACGAAACTGAGCTCTTCCAACCTTATCCACAAAATAATCTATCCTTGGGATTGGATATGCATCGGTTTTTGTTACAGCTTTCACCTTTCTGTAATCAGTTCAAAACCGAATACTACCTTCTGGTTTAGGTACCAAGACACAAGGTGAACTCCAATCCGAAGCAGAAGGCCGAAGAATAACATTTTCTAACAAATATTCCATTCCTTGTTCAGCGATTTTATATTTTTCCATGTCCATTCGAAATGGAAGTTGCTTTATTGGTTTGACGATCCCAACACCTACATCATGTCAGGCAACTGCGGTTTTTTTGGAAGGTCTGGAAATAAAAACCGAAATTTGACAATTAACTGCTTCATTTGCTGCCGCGGCTGTGGCTGTAGATGAGCCAATTTCTTATCAAAATTTTCCAAACTTCGAATTTGGTAGTCTGGCAGAAATAATGTTCGGTTTAAAATAAGCCTCAGATGGATCAATTACCAAGTTCGCAGGAAGATCAGGCTCATTGTCATTGACGACAACTATCATAGCGGCGAACTGTATTTCATAATATGGTTTTATCATATTTAAATGACAAAGCTGCGTGGGCCTCCTCGATTTGGTGTTTGTACCGCACAGACAGCATTATTACCTTAACTTTTATGGGTTCGTTTGCACAGGGGGAAAAAAAAACACCGTATTTCCCAACTCAAATGACTTCGTTCTAGCTACCTTGTCATTCCAATTTTTCATTCTTTCTTGAGTAAATTTTAAATTTTCCCTTGCTAAGTTGCAATCTTTATGCCATCTTTCCTTAAATGTTAAGACATAATCTGGCAAATTAGTTTGTAGTTCTTTGTTGACACACTGCTCTTTTAACAATGCTAAATGTCCTCGGACTCAATGCCCGAATACAAGTTCAAAAGGCCTAAAGCCTAGGGACTCCTGCACTGACTCCCTTACAGCAAATAAAAGCAAATGAACTACCGCATTCCAATCCTTCTCGTTTTCGACACAGAGCATCCTAATCATGGCTTTGAAGATAGAATGAAACCTTTCTAAGGCCCCCTGTGGTTCTAGATGGTACGCAGAAGATATAATGTGCTTGGCTCCTAGGTTATAAACTACCTGCTAGAATAATCCAGACATAGATTTACTTCCTTGATCAGACTGGATTTCTTTAGGCAACCCAAATAAAGTAAAGATCTTCATGAGAGGCTTCGTCACAGTTTTATCTTTTATATTCCCGAGAGGTATTTCTTCGGCAAATCTAGATGATGTACAGATGATGGTCACCAAATCTTGATGTCCAGCTTTAGCTTTTGGCAATGGGCAAACACAATCTACAATAACTTTAGAAAACGGTTCACCAAATGCAGGATTATGTTGCATTTGTGCCATTGGGTTGTCTTGGTTAGGTTCACCCACAACCTGAGAAGTGTGAAAAGTTCGGCAAAATGTCGCCACATCTTTCCTCAAACCAGGCCAGAATAAATGTTTCATGACTGTGTTCACAGTTTTCTTCACATCTAGATGGCCACCTAAGGGCATACTATGAGCCAAAGTGAAAATTTCATTCCTACAGACCTGAGGGTCGACGACCTGGTGACCAGCTGCCCAGTCTTCATTTGCAGGAATCTCAGGTGGTTTCCACTTCCTCATTAACACTCTACTCTTGGAATAAAACCCTATTGTCACCTTCTAAATCTCGCTATCTGGGAGAGCGTTGTCTCTCAAGGTGGCAATCTCAGGATCTCTGCTCTGCACCGTTATAATCTCTTTCCTGGACCGAGACAAGTTTTTATGGTCAGGCTCACTATGAGTATCCTGATCAAACAAGGAATGTAGGAAAGCTTCTGAGAAATCGTCAAAATCTGAATCCCGATTTGAGCTGTCATAGGTACTAGATCTAGGTTGCACAGACCATTGCCTTGGAAGAATATTTCGGCATAGCTCGGGTTACCACACAGGAGGGATACATGTCAGCATCCATCTTTGGATCATCAGTGATTGGCTTAATGTTGAACTGCACTGCAGGAACAACTTTTCCATCTGCTAGGTCATTCCCTCACAATAAAGAAACACCATCCACCGGTAAACTGTGTCGTAGTCCGATTTTAACAGGTCCTGAAACTATCTCTGACGTTAAAACTACTTTGTGCAGAGGTGCTGGCGTAAGATTACCCTCAATATCTGGTATAAAATTTACTTCAGCTGTCTCGGTCTCATTCCGAAACCCTAGAACACTGTCTAACGTAAGTGACAGAGAAGCCCCAGTATCCAGAACAACTTTTATTGGTATTTGAGTGAATGCTTCATTCAGGGAAACAAATCCCTCTGACATAAAATGATCGAATCCCTTCCTAACTTGGTGAGACCATGTCAGAGCTTCCTTTGAATGTCCCGAACCCTGCGGGATTATGGTATTTCAAAGTGTTGGATACAGGCATCTGGAGCTGATGCATTTGCCTTCTCACTACTGAATCAACCTGCAAGTGGACTTCACGGCACCGTGCGCGAAGACTCCCATGTCCAGTTCCATCTCCGAATTTTGAATTTTCTTCCCATTTAGAAAGTACATACCATACACTTCCTGACTCTATGTTCCATTTACCACCTCTATGCTCATTCTCCAAATCTGCCTCAGTCCTCCTGTAGTCTTCCTGCTTCCTCAATACTAGCTTCCCTCCAGCCTCCTTTGTGTCATCAGCAATAATGTCTTAGCGCTTTCCTAGCGCCTTGTTGGCCTCGTCTTTATTGGTTTTCCATTATCCGGCCCAGTTCTTATCAAAAGTCGGGAAACGGTTCATCCGCTTCAGGGACTTCCCTCTTTACTTGAGCCATTACCGCCGTTTGCCTCTCTTCACTTCTCACCATCACACATACACACATACGTCCATAAACGTACCTTTCTGCAAGTACTGAGTTAGAACACGCAGGTTTCACGGACAGCCTAGTTGTGCCGTTGCTCTTGACCTTGTTCTGTTCTACATCACCCGTTCACCTCCCTACAGCATCTTATGTGGTCAGGGGAGCGGGTGGCGGGTGGCGGGTTACTGTAGATATCTCCTTCACATCCCCGACCTCCGTCCCTGCTCATCATTATGGGCATCTTCAAATAATCGGCATCCAACTCCAAACAACTCTCAATATCCGGACTGCACTCTGCTCGTTACCACCTATAGGAATTAACGCTCAAAGCTCCACGACCACGCTCCGCGGTACGGAAACAGATTCCATCCCTCTTTCATGAGATTTCTGGACGGTCCATGAAACCGTAAAGTACGACTGCGCTTTTCGTTTTCTGCGCCGATTACTTATCTTATCCTCCATTGCAATTTTGTATCCTTACACTTCAATCTTGTTACACCGGAACAAAGGTCCCGTCCTTACTCACTCTTTCTTCAGTTAGTCCTGACGAAGGGTCTCAGCCTGAAACGTCGACTGCACATCTTCCTAGAGATGCTGCCTGGCCTGCTGCGTTCACCAGCAACTTTTATGTGTGTTGCTACAAGACGAATAACGTTTGTACCTTTGAGTGGGCTTGGGTCATCACTGTATCCGATGTTCCCGATGCGCCCTCCTACATATGGGTGTGATTCAACCGCTTCGCCAATCACCTACTCTCCACCACAAACAGTACGATCTCCTAATGGTCATCCATTTCAATTCTATTTCCCATTCCCACTCCGACATGTCAGTCCCGGAGGGGTCTGCGGATCCGATTGGCTACCAAAATGCGTCGGACGGTGAGCGGATTGAGAAATGCAGTTAAACAGAATGGAACGACTGGAGTTATAAGCATCTCTGTCCAAGAAAATGCAAGCCATGTTAGGTGAAAATTTAACGCCGACAACAGAAGACAAGCCCGCGAAATATTTTGGGTAGTTATAAAACCAGTGTAAGCAAAAGCCCAAGGAATGCTCTTGAAACGAAAGACCCCGCTCAGTGTCTGATGAACCACAACCGCTGTTCACTCGGTGCAGTATCAATTGATGTAGTGTATCACTGACCTCTTGTATCCCAGTGTTCGAGTATACCTCAAACTCCATTCCTGCAATCGCTTTCGATACTATTATCAAAACACCAAAAGCAAAGATTCGGTTTTATTGCAATGACTGAGTTTGTGTAAAGGCAGGGAAGCTGCCTTGGAGGTAGAATGCGATGTGCTAACGTGAGAATCAACCTCAGAATCAGGTTCAATACGGCGGGAAATTTGATTTTTTGTTGACTCAGAAGGCATGTATACGCATGGACTGCATGTGAACAGTTAAAATTGCCCACGTTCGCAACTATTCTTTTGCAAATATCTGGTCTCTCTCAAGAAATTAGCTACTCTATATCTTGTCGACTAACTCTAGTAATGTAATCAGCCATCTCCTATTGCTCAGTTGCACCATGCAATTACGGTAGATAAGCCAACCTGTGTGTCCTGTCTGAGCATTGCAAAGCATTTCGCTCAATGTCACCCCGACCCTTGGGTACTTTGCCTCTGTCATATGTTAAACAAATGGAACGCCAGAACCCTGAGCTGCCTGTCCGGCCCCTCTAGCAACCAGGTGTCACTAATGGCTACAATATCACAATTCATGCGCGAAGCTCGTCTGCCTTACCTTCAATACTTTGCTTTAACTGGCACAACTCTGAACATTCGTCCTGCAATGCTCGAAAACGCAGGAGAGAGTCTGGAGATGGGGAGAGGCCACAACTATTCAGAAGGCTCTCTTGTTCTCTTATTTTGCACCTTCTTGCAAGTCGGGCAATTTCTGCGCTGCCATGTATTCTGAAATCCGCCCCTCTCCATGGGTCGGATCTGAGCTGCTCTGTCAGGGAGCTGCTTGAGCTCACCGCAATCCGTCCGAACGCCAAACAGAAACTCCACTAACCAGTAAGGGATTTTGCAACAGGGCCTGAGGTTGAGTGGGTCAAGAAAAATCCATGAGAATTTGAAATTGAAAAAAAAAACATAGTTACTTAGCAGGCAGAAGACCTTCTAGTGAGAGAGAAATGGAATTAATATTTCAGATGCTCCATCAGAAACAAGACAGGTGAGACACTCTCCAATTTCATCCTTTCTTCCTCTCTCTTTCTTTCTCTCTCTCTCCCACTCTCTCTGTCATTAACCTCTGTTTAGCCGCTCCCCCTTTCTTGCCCTCCCTACTGCATTTTCCCCAACCTCCCCATTGCTCCCTCACCACTCTCAAATACGCTGTTCCTCTTTCACACCGTCCCTCTATTTCTGCCATTCCCTTGTCTCATTCAACAGTCCCTCTTCCCCATTCTTTTCACTCTGACCTCCAACCCTCCATAGGTTCCCATTTCTTCCCCTGCCCCCACCGAACGCTCCAGAACGGAAACTGTACTCTCCACAAACATCAGCGGTCCTGCCGTCTCTTGCCCCTATCTAGATAGTGCAGTTTTGAGAGTTTTATAGTGAGTTGAAATGCTGGCACAGGGTGTAGGGGAGGTGGATTTAATTCACTGGGGAAAACCAGTCTCCCTGAGAAACACGTGGTAGATGTGTTGGAAGTGAGCCACATAAATCGTGTTGTCCGGAAGACCCGGGAACGACTGGGCTGAAATCAAATGCACGTTCGTCCCAGTGACCTGCAGGAAAAGAGTGGGAGGAAGGGCTGTCAGACGGGTATTTTACCACAGCATCCTCAAAAGGGACCTGGTCTCCCACCTGTAGCCTCACCGAGTACCTGTGGGGGCGGAAAAACAAAGAAAGTGAGCACTTGCTGGCGGGTCAAAGGTCACGACCTCGGGGAGGGTGAATCGGGACACCAACGTTGTCGACCTTTCGCACCAGTGTTTGCTTGGGGGTGCAAAGCCCCGGAGGAGGAGAGTGAACAGTGACCCTCTTCCTGTGCATTTATTTTTCATTTCTAACTTACATTCTCTTTATATTTTATTTTATTTCTACCCGTATCTGTCTCGTACTCTTTCGCACTACCGCCATTATTTCTCTTTCTCCCCCATTGCTTTTACTTACCCTTTGTTTTTAAGACATTTTCCTTCATTTCCTCATCGCTCTCCATCACACCATGTCTCTTCCCTCGCCATCTCTTTTTTCTTCCATCTCTCAATCCATCCCCCTTTCTACTCCACTCTTTTCCTCCTCGAAACTTCCATCCTCTCTATTTTTCTCTTCCCGATCTTCCTCTCTGCCTCCCTCCATTCTTACAACTCTATCCGTCCTTACTTATCTCTCCCTCTATCTCCCCGCACTTTAACCCTCCATCTCCTTTTTCTCAGTGCATCTTCCCCCTTCCTTGTTTCTCCCATCTCTATCCCTCACTCTTACACTTTCAATCCTATTTCACTTCCAACCACACATCTCTCCCTCCTTCTGCTCATCTTTTTCCATTCCCGGCCCACATATCTCTCTGTCCCCCCATCTCTCATTTCCCCTCTTCTCCATCCCTCCACTGTACCAGATCATACACTTTGATTTCAACCCAAACCACAAGACCTAGCTAGTGGACGTGGAGAAACACAAAGTTTCTACTGCGCTCCATGTCCCTGCCCAGTCTCTTGTAGGGACTGACAGTGATCAATGCAGTAAGACGCAGGATGTGGTGGTGAGAGAAGGACGACACTGTGTCCGGGTAAGCGAGAGATCCGAAATAAAAATCCTGACTTCAGAGACCTGCCGTCCTCTTGATCGATGTCGAAGTCCTGGCATCTGAAGAGGATGGGAGATGGAGGTGAAGGCATGGGGTCGTATTTAGATGGGGGAGAGAAAGATACGAAGAGGTAGAAAGTACTGAGGGAGAGGAGGAGAGGAATGACGGTGATGTGAAAGGGAGAGTAAAGGAAGGAAAGAGAAGTCTGGGAGGTAGAGGGACAGACGAGGAGTGAAGGAGATATAGGAGAAGAGAGAGACGAAGGGAGGAGAGAGAGGCGAGGCAGGGAAAGAGAGAGAGACGGGATGGGAAAGAGGCAGTGACAGGAGAGAGCGACGGTTGAGAAAGACGGAGCTCGGAAGGTGGAGTGATGGGGGAAGTAGAAAGAAGTTATGTTGCAACTCGACAAATCTCTGGTGAGACCACACTTAGAATATTGCGTTCATTTCTGGTCACCTCATTATAAGACGGATGTGGAAGCTATGGAGACGGTGCAGAGGAGATTTACCAGGATGTTGCCTGGATTGGAAAACAAGTCTTATGGGGCAAGGTTAGCAGAGCTGGAACTTTTCTCTTTGGAGCTTAAAAGGATGAGAGGGCACTTGATAGAGCTCTACAAGATTATGAGAGGGTTAGAAAAGGTGGATGGCCAGTACCTGTTTCACAGGGCACGAATAGCTAACACCAGAGGGCATATGTACAAAGATAAGGGAGGGACGTTCAGGGGAGACATCAGGGGTAAGTTTTTCCACAAAGGGTTGTAGGTGCCTGGAATGACTTGCCAGGGATGCTGGTGGAGGCTAAAACATTAGGGGTATTTCACTCTTGGACATGCACATGGACGAAAGAAAAATAGAGGGTTACTTGGACGTCTGGGTTTAGTACCTTTTTTAAGCAACGTTTGGGCCGGCACAACATCAAGGGTCGAGGGGAATGTACTGTGCTGTAGTATTCTAGTGTCTAGTGTCCAGTGAAAGGGGATAAGGAGCCACGGACTGTGAGGTTTAAAATAATCAGGAAGAGATGTAATGCTCGTGCTCGTAAACAGAAAGTACGGGTAATAATAATACGAATAAAAAAAACTGGACAATATATAAAGAAGGATTGAGCATTTGTTTTTGCTTTCATAAGCGGAATCAAATCTGACGTACTTGAATGGAGGAAATTAACAGTGTACTGACAGTTAGTTGATGGTCTTTGTGAATACTGATTGATGGTTCAGTTTAGTTTGTGGAATTTTACGAGAGAACTTTCAAAGACACTTGCTGGTAACTAAAACACAGCTTATATTTAAAAGAACAGTTAACATGAATGTATCAATGAAAACCGCAGCAGAGACGCAATTCAGTTGCGGTCCGGAATGAAATTCAGCGTGAAAAATTTACAACGTCTTCAACGGTAGCGGTCCGACTACAGAAACAAACAGCTGAGACAAACTGAAAACTCCTCAAACAAGGAGCACAATGTTTCAGTTCGAGGCAAATAGTCCTGGTGAGGAACTATGTTGGTAATCAAAAGCGTGTGTTTGAAAAGATTACGGGCAGAACTGGATAACTGCCCTGGACAGTAGGGATTATGTTCTATATTCACCGGAGACGACACATTGAGCAATTGGGGAGATCAGAAACAATAGATAGAGAAGAAAGGACTCCAGTGAAGTCAGAAAAGCTTTCTTCATTCCCAGACTCAATGCCTATCACCCCCAAAGAGGAGGTCCCGAGCCTGATATTGCTTTATTGCAACAAATTTTACCTGTCAGGTACAATTATACTCCCACTAACCTTGACAAGAAAGAAGATATCCCACAGGCATAGAAAATTATTGAGAGAGATTAAACCTGCAGGATTAAAAAGGGCAATTCAGACTTTACTGTGCTATGGATGATAACAGTTTAAATATATTGTTTGAACAAGCATTCTTTGTGTGGTTACATAACTGATTACATGTTTCATAAAATTAAGTGTATGAGCGGCAAAAGTCATTACGCCGCCCCATGAAAAGAAAACACGAAGTAGAGACGCTTTCTTTGCTCCCGTTTGTTTCCTTAGATTATTATTGACTCAATAACAGTGAAATCGGACATCAATCATCAAGTGTTCCTTGGTGCAGGTTAGTGTTATCAGCGCCGTCTTCCACTCATCTCCCTAGCGATCACTGGCAATGTTTTAATGCACTATTGATCAAATGGTAAGTTTGGCATTTTTAATATTGATTTTGCCAAGTATAAAGTAGTGAATGCATGAATGAACACCACAATTTATTTTCTTTTCTTACACATAATGCCTGTTCACACCGGGGCTGAGGACTGGGATTTTTGAATGCAGGCATTCGGTAGCGCATTGGAAATATAATCTTCAAGGCTCGGGTCTCAGGATGGCAGAGGTATAACAGTTGAAATCGGGGAGGGGTGATTCCCAGGAGTTGTGATCGGTGAGGCAGCAGAATGCAGACTTCCGTTTTACTGAAGGCAATGGCTAAGTAAGTGTATTCCTGAGGGAATTTGATAAGGTTCTGAGATTTACCTGGTGACGTCAAATGAAGTTGCAGGTAGCTGGCTTCCCCAGCTCTTCAGCGAGCCGGATGACTAGGCGAAATGAGGGTGGCAACTCAAAATGAAAAGACTTTTGGGTGAGTCGGTAAGTACGAATTTGTGGACATGACCTGCTCTCCGATGCTCACGTCCACAGGTCTTTTGGGCGTTTCGACCATCCTGGACCAAACGGGAAGTCCATCACGTTCCGTCTATGCAGAGGGGGTAGAGATCAGCTGGATAGGGAATCGAACTTGCACATAGAGAAACATTTCCAGAAAGTTGCCTACTGCACAGAGTCCATTATGGACTTCTATATACCTAGAGCGGTCGAGGTGTGGAGGATGACAGATTGAGAGAATCAGGCTTTGTTACTGGAAGGACAAAGAAGGAAACTCGACTCCACCTGCTTGCGCCGTTTCCTGGACGAAGTGGAAGAAGGATGTGTGGGTGATCGGAGGCTGCGCAGTAAGGGCAAATTATGTTACTGCACTAGTCCCTCATACTCTTGGGGGTGGGAGCTGTATGAGTCTGGGCATTAAGCGATCTCCTGCTACTAACGTTGGTTCTGTACGCCTTGATGATGAGGATCCTACAGCCTGAAATATTTGTGGGAACGAAGCAAGCTTTCTGGCTGATATTTTAGAGGGTCGTACCATCAGCAAGTTGTAAATTATGAAGGCTAGAGTTTAGAAGTCTTTGTGTTCGTTGGGCTTCTCAGTGGTGTACAAATCGCATAGGCACCCTTATATACTCTGATTCTAATAGGCGAATAGCGCTTCCGCAATCCAGTCCTAAAATCGAGGATATCATCGAGGACCGAGCATGAAACACAGCAGGCGAAGTATATGATATTGTAATCACTTTCTACTTCCTTGATGGTCCAATAGCGGACGAAACTCATCAGTGTATTAATAATATTTATTTCAGATAACGGTTTTATTTTCCCAATTAAAGGTGGCCCTGACGGAGTCGCCAAGTTTGCAGAGACTTTAGGAGGGCTGTCTTGGTTCTGTACATGGAATACAGAGATGGCAGGAGCTCGAAGTGTAAGATGCACCCGGACAGGAAGTTCCAACATCGTATTGCAGATCTGTTGAAGCGTTCGTGTGTTGCAACGTTCTTCTCAGAGCTAGGAGATAGAATGGCGTGGTGTTTCTGTTGCGATATGAAAGGTTGTTTGAAATTACCGATCATGTGATCAATGGTTACTGCTACTTTGGGATCGTGCGCTCCTGTCGACGGTTGATTTTCTTTTGGAGACCATATTTTATTAGGTCAACAACTGGTTCGCCCATCCTGTCAGAAATGTAGAACAGGCTTCAGCTAAACATCAGAGCAGCGGATGCGATTTACCAGTACCGTAAACGCCCACACCAATCTGAACATAACACATCCAAATATTCAATTAATGATGGAGATGAAGAAGAATAGTTGACTCCCGATCGTGGGCATTCTAATACGACTGGCACCGGATGCTAGCATTGGGCATGGTGTCTGTTGGATGCCAAATAACACGGACTTATACATCAAAATTACAGTCGCCATCAGGCAACGCAACTTGGAGCAGTGTTTTCAATGTTGATTAACCATGGGAAAACTATATCGGAACAGGAGACAATTGAGCACGATTTTCCTGCAGAATGCTTATCGTGGGAATAAAATTACTCGGGGCCTTAACAGGGAAGACGGGAAAAAAAAAACAGGGCACATCAAATCGTGGAAGAATCTACCGCCTATCTTTCCTACTTCCCCGTTGGTTCTGAAAAGTCTCCAGGATCCAGTAAAGTCTCCAAGTAAGGGCATCCGGCGCATCATTCTCTAAATTTTGATTGCTAACATTGTCTGAAATGTTATCAACGTCTGTCTTTCTACCATCTTTCGGAGTAGGATATTGCTCCCTTTCTAAATTAATTGCGGGTACTCGGGATGTGCGCGGCATAACTGGCGGATGTGTTTACAGACATTTTTAATCTCTCCGTCTCCCAATGTAGACTGTCCTCCTGCTTCAAAACTTCGGTCATTGTTCCTGTACCTAAAAAGACCAAGGTAACATCTCCGAACGACTGGCGTACTGTTGAACTCTCCTCAGTAACAAGCAAATGCTTTGAATGGTTGGTCAGGGACTACATCTGCGGCATGCTACAACCCACACTGGACCCCCTACAGGTCACCTATCGACATAACGGTCCAATAGATGACGCAATAGCCACAGCTCCATACACTGTCCTTACACATCTAGAGAAGCGGGGTGCTTATGTATCAATGCTCTTTTTGGACTGCAATTCAGCATTCAAAACTGTATTTCTCTCCAGGCTCCACCAGAAGATCAGAGACCTTGCCCTTCACCCTGCCTTGTGTATCTGGATCCTGGACTTTCTGTCAGATCGCCGCAGGTGGTAAGAAAGGGCTCTCTCACCATTGCTCCTCTGACCCTGAACACAGGTGCCTCAGGTCTGTATGCGAAGCCTCCTCCTTTACTCTTTGATTGCCAATTACTGTGTCCCTACCTAGATCTCCAATCCGCTAATTAATTTTGCTGAGGACACAACATGATGGATCTAATCTCATACAATAATGAGGGACCCTAAGGAGAAGAATTCACCACACTTACTCGGTTGCATCAAGAAAACAACTTCTCTCCCAATGTCGCAGAACAAAAAAAAAACAACAACAACAAAGGAGCTGGTTGTGGACTACAGGCAGAATGGACTCAGGCTAAACACTATTGACATCAATGGAACTTTAAACCTCAAGTTCTTCGGCATACACATCACTGAGGATCTGACCTGTTCGGTAAATACCGGTTGTGTGGACTGGCTTCATCACTGCCTGGTGTTGGAACTGTACTTCCCTCAATCGCTGAACTCTGCAGAAAGTGGTGCGAACCACGCATCTGTAGATGCGACCTGCACAATATTCAGGACATATACAAAGAGAGGTGTGTAAAACGGGCCCGAAGGATCATTAAAGACCCGAGACACCCCAAGCACACAATGGTCCAGCTGCTTCCATCCGGGATACCGGACTGCAGCATGATATCCTGGACCAATAGGCTCCGGAACAGCTTCCTCCACCAAGAGTTCAGACGGATTAAATCATACCGATACAATTGTATTTCTATGTTATTTTGACTGTCCTTCTGTAAATCGTATTTATTATAAATTATTATAAGTTGCACATTGCATATTTAAACGGAACTGTAACGTGAAGATATGTACTCCTCATATAAATGAAGAATGTAGGTAATAAAGTCAATTCTATTCGATTCAATTCATATGTCTTCTCCCTCACAGAAACAGACTCGATGCCTGAGTGTACACGGCTGTGATGTTTCTCTGCTACCTCATGCCCCCAGCATTATCCAAAGTAGCATATCTGTTGTTGAGGAAGATTTCCACAGGGCACTCTGCACTGGCTGTTTAAGTCCTTTGTCTTTCTTGTCACCCACTTTCCTGCCTCCGGTAACTCTGGTGCAGCCACCATCTTTATGCCCAATCTATCACGCACTCAGCCTTTCGAATAATCCAGCGTTCATCCAGTTCCAGCTTCCGCTCCATAAAACGGTGTGTAAGAATCTGAAATTGCATGAATTTCTTCCATGAGTCGTCGTCAGTGATACTGGGAAACTCCGAGTCTTCCAATATCTGGCAAGGAGTATATGCAAATATTAAGGTCCCGATAATGATTCCGGCCAGACACGCCGAATGCTTACTCATTCCCATACATGCCGCGTTGCCTGCTGAGTTAGTACTCCATTTTTTTGTGTGTATTGCGTTCAAGTATTCTGCCTGTCATACTTACAGTTCATGCTGAGAAAATGTAAAGAATGAAAAAAGTAACAATAACTAAACTATGGTAAAATAAATTTGCCTGCTACATTTCGCATTCTCTCACTCACACCTACTCTCGCTAAAACATCGAAGAAGCAATTCCTCAAGTTCACTTTGTAACACTGTCGACTCCACCGACGGCCCACCGCTTTCCCCTACCTTTTTTCCAATTTGTTCTTGTCTATCAATCCATATCACTTTTCAAAACACGAAAATGCGGCGAATTGGTGGATTATGCATTCCAATCGGCGAACGTGAGAGAGCTCCGTCTTATCATCTTTGCGATCTCAGATGGGCAGCAATTTTAAATACCAAACAGTCGCGAGTAGATGCCTTATTTTCTCAATCGGCGAACATTTCAGCGCTATGTCTTCTGCCGCTTTGTATCTCCGATAAGATCTGGTTGAAATCGGGGAGGAGAAAATGGCAGCGTGCCTGCGTGTGCGCCGCCCTCCCGTGAAAAATGATATCGTATCTTTTAAATAGGGGCCGTGGACAATTACGATTTGATGGAGAATGGAAGTGACAGCACAGAGGAACATCTGGAGAAATTTCTGAAAAGCCCGTCTGCTGCTCTCGTTTCTGTGTGGTCGGGAATCTTTCGGAGGGTAGGCCTAAAAATTCCCAGCCTTGCCTGCTTTTGACGACCGAGAAGGAGGTCGAATCGTTTGGGCAGAGATTGCGCTCAGGCCCTGGTGTCGGAGAGCTGATCAGAGCTCGACGTTTTCGTTTTGCCTTGCCAGGTTGCTTCAGGTAGAACAGAGAAAATAGTACAGTACGGCATAACATTGAGACTTCGGAGTACGGTGCGGTGCAGACCGATGTAAATCACTTCATGATCCTTCTAACGTTTCGCCACACCCTGCACTTAACTTTGTTCTCCATTTATCCTATATCGATACGGCAGCAATTCTCTCTAATATCAGTTTATCAGTCTCTACTCGCAGCAGTTGCTGCAGAGTCTAGAATTTTACAGGAGGTTGGCACTGGAATTCCCTAATAATAATAATAATAATAATAACAATAAAGTAATAATAATACGATATAACTACTGACATCTCACTAAAACCGTCTTCCACTCAACTTACTGCAAAGCTGCTGTCTCTTGCTCTGTCTTTTGCGGCAGTGGATATGAACTTAATTTTATCTAAAACAGTCTTCCAGATTTTCCAAACCCCTGGACACAAACGACAAGATTGACATCGAATGTGAATAGAAAGGACAGAAGGGTTGTTTGTTTTACGCCGTTGGTCAAGCACACTCAGTTTGAAACTGCTTGGTGGCAGATTTCCTCTCATCTATACTTTATAAAAGTAGCCATCAAGGATTGGTGCGTCCAAAGTCTGAATGTGCCATCACACTCTTCCTAGGCTGAGGGAGAGTTTGTTAGCTCGTCCCGCGTACATGCCGTCAAGATCAGAGCACAGACTGATTTCTGTCACAAAATATCAGAACTGAAGCATACTTGAAAACTCGGGGCGCACGTCACAACATCAATAAAGAACAAACAACCATATATTTTTGGGGGGAAAAAAAAGTGTCCTGTTCAAGACTAATGATTCAGACTCATCAATTTATAGGTCATCTCCGTCACACAGGTTGAAAGATAGGAAGTCATGGGTGGGGCTTCCTCACTCGGTTCAAAGACACGACATAGAATCAAAACTAACAACTGCCCCTCAGCAAACCTGTTGATAAAAGTTCACTGTCCAACTCTGAAGTACATTCTGCCATAACTTTGCAGAACGTGAGCTCCATCTCCTCGTCACTTCAGCAATATTCCTTGTTGACGATGGGGGTCTTCTTTGTTTTCACACTCTGGCTCTGCTTACGGCGTGAGTACCTTTCACACATCCACATTATATTTACTTTAAATCTGTTTCAGCCCTCAGAGATGCAACCGGCGGAGATTATTCATGTGATTCGTCTATGACTACAACTCAATTTTCTCCGTGTTTTTTTTTTCAATCCTAGGTTCAATGAGTCAGTCGGTGACTCAGAGCCCGTCCATTGTAAACTTGAATGAGTGTCAGACTGCCACTATCACCTGCAATTTCCAGCCTGGTTTTTCTGGTGAATATCGCTTTCACACTGGAAAATTCTTCAGGCAGACCAACTCAGCGGCCGAACGGAAAGAAGTCACCCGCGGGGGGAGATTTGTTCCTTCGATTAAGAAAACTGATATGCAGTTTTCTTTGGCAATTCGGGACCTGCGAGTGGAAGACAGCGGCACCTATTACTGTCAAGCTGTGTACAAATGGCGTGCAACACAATGATGGGCTTCGGCTTCGCGCTGTACAAAAACTTTCGCTGTAGCTTATTCCTGATTCAGACGGAGCAGAATGGATCTGCGGGTTTAGTTCATATTCTTGTCTCGCTGTGGATGCGTCCTGCAGTCCAGCTAACTGCCATTTTTTTTCTTATCATGTACAGTCTTTATGTTTCCGCCTCGCGTGTGCGCAGATGTTGTTCCCTACCCCGAGGTATGTGTCAATAAATGACGACAGAGAATTAAGAAATGCACATTCTTGTAGCCAAGTACGGACGGAATTGTTCATGAACACTTGGAAACGGAAAATGCCAGCGCTGTGAATTTAATTCCTGCTCGACTCTTTCATGGATTCGCCAGCAGATTTGATATTGATGTAAGGTACTGTGTACAGTTTGGGACAAACACAGTGGAAGAGATCTGAACAAAAACAGAATATAATAAATATATAAATAAATCATATTTAAACGATATATTCTCCATATCCCATGGAAAAAAATACAAACCTGGCGATGTTCACCGTCTAATCTGTTTAATTTCCATATTGCATATGCATTTTTGATTGACAGGTATGCTATGTTTTTTTTTCTTCTCGGAATTGATCTGCGGTGCGTGTTCCTGTTTTATTTTACTTTGGTCTTGCTTTCCTACAACGAACATATCGGCTTGCCACCAAATGGGGAATATTGCATGCTATGTGTTGCATTAACAACCCTGGAAACATTGGGAAGCCTATCGTAGCGTTTCCTAACCAGATTCACGTGAGTGTAGTTGTTGTATGGTGGAAACTGAGAACAGGATCATTGTGTATGAATGGACGACTCATACTCTAGATGGAACAGGGACAAAGGTCACCGTCAGGTCCGGTAAGTATCCACAAACATCGACGATTCGTCAAGTATCTCAGCCATATAAGTATCACTTGATAGATGATCGATTGATTTAAAATCATTAAAATTTAAATGGGTCTGCTGTCAAACCTAATTTCTACAAAGTGTGCCAGAGAGGACGTAAGTGCAGGGTGCCTTTTCAGGATGAGCCGTTCTTGTAAAAATATTCAACACATCAGAACGTCTCGCATTCGTGCTGCTGGTGAACAATACATGTTGATAGTGCCAATAACGCCCCAACAGCAAAACTGAGGAAATAAAGAATGGAAAATCAGGTGCACCGGCCCGAAAGGAAGTAGACTGAGAGGAGGCAGGTTCATTCGCAGAATGTGAGGGATGCATTTATTTTCCACTGCAGTAGGTTTTAGAGAGCTGTATCGATGCACAGCTCTTCACTGTTGAAAGAGAGTGACTGGAATTTTATAGTTTGTCTTTTGTGGTGTGAATCTGTAGACTGAATCTACACTCACTGTATAGAAAGGCAAGGTGGTAAACTGAATTAACAGAGTCAGATAGAGAGGGAAATTTCTGCTATGGGCAAGGAATAAATGCTGGTGTAATCTTCGCAGAATGAATCCATCAGACTGCTGTCAGACTGTGGGAAATATTGTTAGAACTTAAGGCATTAACCGCCGGCAGAATATATATATATATGAATGAGTCACAGAGATGCAAGAAATAATCAAACTTGTTTTCTACAAATTATTCTCAAATAGTACCGCGAATTGCACACCCCATTGATGAAAAAAATAAAAAAAAGGGAAGGGTATAAAACATCTATATCGGCTGCTAAAATCCAGTCGAAAATAAACCTTCGCCGTCAGCAGCTTTGAAAATTATCTGACCAGTCTGTACCGTTCAATCTCATTACTGTGATGAGCATGTTATAATGCAAATGTGTAACTTATGGGGGGAAATTTATATTAAAAAAACATCTGGATGGAGCATCTATCAATTCGGGACAAAAAAAAACTCTCACCCATTATTTTTCGGAATTAAACTGACGTTTAAATTAAACACCACAAAACTGAGAAAAAGGAATTCGGCCCATTATATGCTTGTAGGCTCTCTGCAATTGTTCCATGAAATTAGTTCTGCTTTCCACAAAGCTGTCCAAAATATGAAAGATGTTTTAAAAATCGCAAGTTATCCGCAATTTACCATTGAGTCCCTGATTTTATTTCACTGCAGCAATTCCTTATAATAATTGTCAACGACAATAAATATTGTTTACTCAGATTTGAAATGAAACAAGTTTGTGTGCAACAAAAATCTCCTTATCATATTCGGGATGTTTTTTCTGACAGTTATCGGTAAATCAGCAGTAATATTCCTCTACATTCATACAGAATCCATTTCTCAGAGTCCTGAACTACAAACTACACTTGCCGACACCGTAATTTTAAACTGTGGATATGACGCGTATTGTCGCAACACAATACACTGGTATCGCCAGCTTCCAGGGCAGGCACCCATATTCCTGCTCCAGGGACAAACATTTGGAGCAGAAGATAAGAAAAAAAATGCCGGAGAACGAATTACTGGTTTTGTCGATCCTGGTAAGAAAATCAGCCAGCTGACGATCTCCAAAGTGCAACTGGGTGACGCTGCTGTGTATTACTGTGCAATGAGTCGGTATACAGCACTGTGATGCCGCGCATGGACAGCGCTGTTCAAGAACTAGAGTGATTCTCGTTACAAGCACACAGTGCTAGGAAGCAGCGAGGGAACAATACAAAAACTCATTTGGTTTTATCATATAAATACACCACTGCCGAGAACGGAGACAAACGGCAAGAAACCGCAGTGTGGTGGGATTTTTAGTAGAATGATGATAGAGAAAATAAAAGCACCTCAATCAACACCCAAAATACGCTGGGCGAAATCATTATGTCATAACGGAAGTTCTTCGGTTCGAAACATCATTTCCTTGAAAGCTGCCGGATCTACCGATTCCTCTCATTTCTACTGATAGAAGACACACAACTCTCAAGAATATATTCCCGGAGTGAAAAGGCATCATTGCCTTCAGGGAATTCGCATTTTAGATCAGAAGTGCCTCAGACATAGCAACAGAATTGGGCCAATCAGCCTATCGAGGGTGCCCCGCCATTCCATCATTATTATTTCCGGATCCCAATACATTCACCAGTATATCCGTGTGGTACAGGCAATCTACCAGACATTTTAAATGAAGGATCGTCGCAAATCCGTTTGCGCCGTGTAAACAGCGCAGAAAAGTAACGGACATTGAAATGTTACAAATTCCAAACAATAAATGCATAATCTATTGTTTTGGAAATGTACGGCATCACGAACTACAGATCTCATTACGATTTTAGAAACATAGGAACATAGAAAACCTACAGCACAATACAGGCCCTTAGGCCCACAAAGTTGTGCCGAACATGTCACTACCTTAGAAATTACGAGGGTTACCCATAGCCTCTATTATTCTAAGCTCCATGTACCTATCCAAAAGTCTCTTAAAAATCCTGTCGTGTCCGCCTCCACCAGCGTTGCCGGCAGCCCATTCCACGCACTCACCACTCTCTGTGTAAAAAAAACTTACCCCTGATATCTCCTATACACCTATTTCCAAGCACCTTAAACCTGTGCCCTCTTGCGGCAGCCATTTCACCCCTGGGAAAAAGCCTCTGACTATCCACACGATCAATGCCTCTCATCATCTTACACTCCTCTATCAGGTCACCTCTCATCCTCCGTCGCTCCAAGGAGAAAACGTTGAGTTCGGTTAACCTGTTTTCATGAGCCACATCCACACCCGTGCCTTTATCACAAAGCAACTTTAGGGAGCCTGGATGTGAATTTATAGCATGTAAAATGCTTTCACCTGAGAGTATTAACGTGCAGGCGATGCTCACTGAGGTGTCTTCTGTTGCGTTCAGTTTCTTCCGATAGCATGAATCTCATTAAAATGAAACTGCACTCTTTTGGCAATTACATGCTAATCCAATTGAAATGATTGCTATGATTGGAGGTAATCGAGAGAACTGGGAGAGGAGCTGCAAAAGAAACATTCGATCGTTAGTTACTACAAGGCAACGTCGTATTTCCTCCCACTCCTTAGAGATAACCTACGTTTTGCCATTCCTGAACTTTCCTTTAGTTTAGTCTGAACAGAAACTTGTTCGTACTGGAATCCCCTAGCAGTGCACTAAAAATGCATTCACTTGAACTGGAATTCCTGGCTCTGTACATTAGAAAACAAAATAAATCATTTACCTCTATTATTTATATGTTTTACTTCATTGCTGCTGCCATGCCTTTCAAAATAACTACAATTATATTAACTATTTATATTAATATAAAGATATAATACTGTTTGTTTAAATTTTGGGCGGCATAGTAGCGTCGCGATTACTTCGACTATATTACAGTTCTGGGAGTAATAGTTCGGAATTCAATCCTGGTTCATCTGTAACTAGTTTGTGTGTCCTCACCATGGAATGCTAGGGTTTTCACCGACTGTTCTCGGATCCACCAACAGTTCAGAGAAGAATTCCGTGGAATGATTAGTCATTGTAAGCTGTCCGATGATTAGGTTCCAGAAAAATCAGGGTTGCCAATGGTTTCTGGGGCGGTGCATTTCTCAAGGCTGGAATGCCTTATTCTGCGCTGCATCATGAAATTAACAACTAAGTACATCTTGCAAGGAATTTAAACAACATTTACTGATGAAGCCATACGGTACATAAACAAGTGCATAATCGATCGCCAACCAGACAGCAATGCTTAATATTATTTATTTTCTCTAGAAACACTGAAAGCCCATTTTGATTCTATCGCTTCTATACTGGGAATTTTATTTTACACTCATGGACAATTAGATCTGTCACAAGTATCGTTGCATGAAAATCTTCCCTACCAAATGCAATAAATATATACAACATTTGATCTCTCTGCGCCAGAAGAACACATTCTATAACACAACAGTCCATGTTTTATTATTTCGTAAATTATTGTTGCACATTGGTAATTTATTATTGTGTATATTATTATTCTCTACTGTATTCTTAGCTAGTTCTGAATACTGCTAAGTGTATTTTAAGCGTTGCTGCTGTAACGAAAGAAACTCCCACTCAGGAACAAGTTCTTCTTTTTCTTCTAAATATTATTATTACTATTACTACTATTACTACTACTACTACTACTGCTGCTGCTGCCACTGCTACTATTACTACTGCTACTACTACGACTATTACTACTACTACACTTGCTATATCGGTTCCGTTACGGCGATATTCAAAAGCAACAGAAAGCAGTGTCAGTCATGATTTACATCAGCGATTAGTTTGCTTGGATTGTTGACATCCGTCCACAAGTCAAACTCTTCTCACAAAAGGACACATCCCGAAGTCCTGATCTGCTTGAAGTTCTCGCAATGAAGATGCATGTTATGAATTCAAATGGTTGTTCTGAATATATCCGTTGTCATGCCGAATGCACTGCATCATGTATATAAGAACTGAGTCGGAGATCGTAAACTTTCCAAATGAACCGATGAGTGAATGGCGGAACACTCACCCGAAAATGGAAAACATATGTTTTCACGCAGAGAGTCTGACAACATCACAGAATGGATAACGCTTGAAGTTAGGGATATAATCAAAGAAAAAGAAAGTTTATCCAGGATTAATTGTGGTTATATGATGTTTGGTACTCGGCTTATCAGTAATTTCCACCAAGTGTAGCAGTGCCTAAGTGGCCGAGTGTCTTCATCCATTTCCGAGTATACCCAGTCCTGTATTCGCATGTCGACTGCAGTCAAGCGATTGAAGCACATTATCCCGTCACGATATGACTGATGGAGGTGTAACATTGCCTAACATTATATACTATAGTTTATCGAATTCCCAAATGATAAAGATGCTTTTGGTAGAGTGGTGAACAATATGCCTGTAACACGTTTAGGTCAGAGACTAAATGACCAAGGGGTTCGGTGACCCCAGTCTTGGATTGGGGACGTACGTTCACTTCTTTGCTCCAGCCGCCTCCATGCCTAGAGATCGTTGTGAATTCTCTGGTTTTCCCACTGAAGTTTGTGCTTGATATTCAACATTTCAGTGATATGTTTTGTTACGCACCAGCAGCAATAAATATGAAATTGAGTCGGGTTTTTATGAATAAACAACGAAATTTATTAACCTCTACTCAAAAACATAGAAAGTAAACAAACTACTAACTGAAACGGAAGTTAACACTGTTATGCATCTATAATTATCAAACAGTCGAACCTAGTGACAATTGTTAACAAATCTTACTCAAACACGGTCTTAAGGTTGTAATTCAAAGAGTCCAAGTGATTTATGAAATACGTGAGAGGAGAGACTTCTTGAACCACCGATGAAGAGAAGACGAATCTGCTGAGGCAAATCCCAGCCGAGTAATGCCTTGTCAAAAGAGATCACGAAGAATCAGATTTCTCACAGTAACTGACCTTTCGCCGGAGCTGGTCACCACACAACAGCCGAGACTATTCAGGGGTTAACCTAAAGTGTATGCCACAATACACGTATGTACCATACCGAATCTCAATTACAGAACGCCGCTGATTTCTACCCAACACTTTGGTTCGTCCCAGGCTGGTAAATCTTCTCTCTCTCTCTCTCTCTCTCAGACACACACACACTCTCTCTCTCTCTCGCTCTCCCGCTCTCTCTTTCTCCTTCGAATGCGTAAACACCCGCTGTGAACGTGACTCCCCCAACAAAACAACTAATCAAGAAACTGTGTCCTCATCCTTTATACCGGTTGGAACATGCCATCGCGTGACATCACATCACCCACTATCACGACACTTATATCATGGAAATATCACGAGACAATTACATCATACCGATATCACGAGACAATTATATCATGCTCACGAGATACTCACGGGACAAGTAACACCTGCCCTCAAGAAAAGAAAATATTGATCTGTCAAAAGCAAAATTTAAACTACAATTTACAAAATATACAGATGCATAAAGTTTACAAAATGCACGATGCACACACAGTTATCATACAGTACCAATATAACATGGCAGGAGTGTACACAAATATCAAAATTCCACTCCATTTAAAAATTACATTGCAAGTTCCACATCTGGACAGATAGTCGGCAATTACATTATATTTGCCTTTAATGTGAGTTATTCAGAGATCATATTCTTCTGAAAATTAACTACAATTTAGTAACCTTCTATTTTGGTTTTTCAGTTTACTCAAAAATACCAATGGATTATGATCGGTGTAAACCCCTAGTGGTTTCTAAGTTGCGCCAACTTACACATCAAAAATTTTCAGAGCTAAAATAAGGGATAATAATTCCTCTTCTATCGCTGAATAATTTCTTTGATGCCCATTAAATTTCTCGGAAAAGTAAGCCACGGGATGATCAACATCATCATAATTATCCCGTTATAGTAATACTCCTCTTGCAGCCTCGTCTCTGGCATCCACAGCTAGGGAAAATGGCTTTTCAAAGTCAGGTGACCTGAGCACAGGGTGGCGACATAGGATAGCTTTCAACTTATCAAAGGCCTCCTGAGAAGGCTTTTTCCAAACACACTTCTCAACTTTCTTCAGGAGGTTAGTTAATGGAAGGGCAATCTCGGCAAATTTCTTACAGAACTTACCGTAATATCCTACCATTCCCAGGAATCTTCTGAGAGTTTTCTACTAGCTGAAGTTTGAACCTTCAAAATTGTCTGAACTTTTGAACAGGAGTGAACCTGCGTTGACCCACCACGTAACCAAGGTCGGTCACAGTCGCATGGCCAAATTCACTTTTAGCTAAATTAATAGTTAGGTTGGCTTGTGAAAGCCTTTCAAACAGCTTTCCCACTGCAGTTGTGTGTGCTTTCCAAATGTTATTACCTGTGATTAATCATCAATACAGGCATCTGTATGTTTTAACCCTTGAATTACAGAATTAATCATTCTCTGTAAGGTTCCAGGAGAATTCTTCATTCCAAATAGCAGGACGTTGTATTCATTTAACCCAGCATGCATTACAAATGCAGAAATATCTCTACATTTATCTGTCCAGGGAACACACCAATATCCTTTTAACTGGTCGATCTTTGTACGAAACTTAGCTTTTCCAGCTCTATCCACAAAGTAATCTACCCTTGGGATTGGATACATATCGGTTTATGTTACAGCATTTACCTTTGTATAATCTGTACAAAACGAATACTACTTTCTGGCGTCATCGGAAGTCATTCCTGCCTATGGCCATCAAACTTTACAGCTCCTCCCTTGGAGGGTCAGACACCCTGAGCCAATAGGCTCATCCTGGGCTTATTTCCTGGCATAATTTACATTTTACTATTTAATTATTTATGGTTGTATTACTATTTAATTATTTATGGATCAACTATAACGAAAACCAATTTCCCCTGGGATCAATAAAGTATGACCATGACTATGACTATGACTATGACTATGGTTTGGTCACCAAGACTCAAGGTGTACTCCAATCCGAAGCAGAAGGTCGAATAATAATATTTTCTAACATATATTCCATTTCTTGTTCAGTGCTTTTACATTTTTCCATGTCCATTCGAATGGAAGTTGCTTTATGGGTTTGACGTTCCCAACATCTACATCATGTGAGGCGACTGTGGTTCCTTTTGGAACGTCTGGAAGTAAATCCAAAACTTTGATAATTAACTGCTTTATTTGCTGCCGCTGCTGTGGCTGTATATGAGCCAATTTCTTATCAATAGTTTCCAAAATTGTCGAATTTGGAAGTCTGGTGGAAATAATGTTCGGTTTAAAATTAGCCTCAGATGGATCAGGTACCAAGTTCCCAGGCAGCTCAGACTCAGTGTCATTGACAACAACAGTCATAGCGGCGATCTGGTTTTCATAATATGTTTTTCTCATATTTACATGACAAAGCAGCGTAGGCCTCCTCGATTTGGAGTTTGTACCGCATAGACCGCATTATTACCTTAAGATATAATTTCGTAAGGGCCGTGAAATTTAGCTTTTATTGGTTCGTTTGCACAGTGGAAAAAACAGCACCTTATTTCCCGACTTAAATGACCTCGTTCTAGCTTCCTTGTCATACCATGTTTCCATTCTTTCCTGAGTAGATTTTAAAATTTCCCAACTTAACTGCAAGCTTTTTGCAATACTTCCGTAAATTTCAAGACATAATCCCGCAAATTAGTCTGTAGTTCTTTGTTAACACACTGTTGTTTTAACAATGCCAAAGGTCCTCGGACTGAATTACCAAACACAAGTTCAAAGGGGCTAAAGCCTAGGGACTCCTGCACTGACTCCCTTACTGCAAATAAAAGCAAATGAACTACCGCATCCCAATCATTCTCCATTTCGACGCAGAATATCCTAAACATGGGTTTGAGGATAGAATGGAACCTTTCTAAGGCTCCCTCTGATTCTGAATGGTACGCAGACGATATAATCTGCTTGGCTCCCAGGTTATAAACTACTTGCTGGAATAAACCAGGCATAAAATTACTTCTTTGAAGACTGCATTTTTTAGGCAACCCAAATACAATAAAGATCTTCATAAGAGCCTTCGTCACAGTTTTAGCTCTTATTTTCCTGTGAGGTATTGCTGCTGCAAACTCAGAATCTGTACACATGATGGTCAGCAAATCTTGATGTCCTGCTTTAGCTTTTGGCAATGGGCAAACACAATCTACAATAACTTTAGAAAACGGTTCACCAAATGCAGGAATATTTTGCATTTGTGCCATTGGGTTGTCTTGGTTAGGTTCACCCACAACCTGACAGTGTGACAAGTTCGAAAAAATGTCGCCACATCTTTCCTCAAACCAGGCCAGAAGAAGTGTTGCATAACTTTGTTCACAGTTTTACTCACACCTACATGGCCACCTAAGGGGCATACTATGAGCCAAAGGTAAAATTACATTTCTACAGACCTTGGAAACGACTAATTGGTGAACAGCTGCCCAATCCTCATTTGCAAGAATCTCAGGTGGTCTCCACTTTCTCGTTAACACTCCACTCTGGAAATCAAACCCTACTGGCACATTCTCAATCTCGCTATCTGGGAAAGCGTTCTCTCTGAACGTGGCAACCTCAAGATCTCTGCTCTGCTCTGCTCTGCTATAATCTCTTTCCTGGCATAGACAAGTTTTTATAGTCAGACTCACTACAAGTATCCTGATCGAACAAGGATGATAGGAAAGCTCCTGGCAAATCATCAAAAGCTGAATCTCGATTTGAGCTGTCATGGGTAGTAGACCAATGCTGCACAGAACCATCTGCCTTGGCAGAATATTTCGGCATAGCTCCGGTTACTACACAGGAGGGATACATGTCAACATCCATCTTTGGATCATCAGTGATTGGCTTATTTGTCAGCTGCACTGCAGGAACAACCTTTCCATCTGCTCGGTCATTCCCTAATATAAAGAAAGACCATCCACCGGTAGACTGTGTTGTAGTCCGATATTAACAGGTCCTGAATCTGTCCCTGACATTAAAACTGCTTTGTGCAGAGGTGCAGGCGTAAAGTTACCCTCAATACCTCGTATAAAATTTACTGCACCGTGTCAGTCTCATCGCTAAACCCTAGAACACTGTCGAACATAAGTGACAGAGAAGCCCCTGTATCCCTAAGAAATTTTATTGGTACTGGAGAGGACCCTTTATTCAGGGCATAAATCCCTCTGACGTAAAATGATCGAATCCCTTCCTAACTCGGTCAGACTGTGTCAGACCTTCCTTTGAATGTCGCAAACCTGCGGGTTTATGGGTATTTCAAAGTGTTGTACACAGCCATCTGGAACTGATGCATTTGCCTTCTCACCACTGAATCAACCTGCTAGTTGAGGTTTACGGCACCGTGCGCGAAGACTCCCATGTCCATTTCCATCTCCGATTTTTCAATTTTCTTCCCATTTTGAAAGTGCATACCATACACTGCCTCTTTCCTGCCTCTTTCAGTGACTTGCTTCCTCGAACTGGACCGCCCGGTTGTAACAATATTCAAACTATAATTTCGGGTTTTAATCTTCCACGAAAATAGATACGCCACATTTCACCACCCTGAACTTCATCGGCTATTAGTCGCCCGAAGTAAAAGCCTGCATATACCTGATACAGCCGATTATTTTTCGATTCTCCGTTCCCCGTTCAAGTCATTGCACGTGGCAAGAATTGTGTAAATTTATCTAAAACATAACACTACATGATTTAAAATATTTTGTACGAATCCAAGGGGAAAATAACAATTCTAATATATTTTCATCAGATTCATCTGAACAGACAAACATCCTCATTGCGAGCGTTTCGTTTTTCGTTGCATTTCCAGCAGCACGGTTTCCTCTCTTTCATTCTATCCAAACGCATTTCACAGTGAATTTCTTCTATTTCCAGATAACAACTTGCAGCCCCGAGAGCTCAGCACAGATTTCCTCTCCAAATATCCACCCCAGAATTTCCAAATTTAACCAGTCATTCACTTTTGCTTTCTATTTGCAAACTCAAGACAGGAACTGGAGCATCATGGAGATTTCAGTCTGATCCAACTCACAACACATCGTTGACCTACCTGGGACTGCAAATACCACAAACATTGGGTAATAATAGTACTCGTATGGTAGGTGCCTACTCCGAATCATTTTATGTCGAGGTGAGCACTATGCGCAGGCATACAAATTCGGTTCCACTGTTATACGAATTGGGCACCGGCGGATGTATATATTTATAATATAAGTTAAAACAATATGAGAGTAGGACATCATCTCCTTGCGGATTTCTATTTCAAATAAGTTTTCAGCTCCGTGTTAAATTCAATAATTCCTTTCATTAAACAAACACCAGCTGAGTGTTAAACAAACAATAGAAACCGAAAAATTGCATTTTAATTTACGTTTCAAAGGTCCATGCGTTCCAGGTTCTTTGCGAGTACGGACCTGCCGTGGAAATATGAACATCAAGATCAAATTAACGGATGCAATATATCCCTGACCTCTTGTACCCCAGTGTCCTATTGCAATTCAAACGCCTTTTCTATACAATCGCTTACCATACGACTACCAAAGCATGGAAAGCAAAGAATCGATTTTACTGAAGTGAGAGAGTTTGTGTAAATGCAGGGAAGATGCACTTAAGGTAGAATCCAGTGTGATAGCATTTGGGTCAAAATCAGAATCAGGTTTAATATGTCTTGAAATTTGTTCTTTTGCAACGGCAGTACATTGCAATATGTAAGAATGAAAACTATATATTGCTGTAAAATGTATATATAAAAATAAAATGTTAAATTAATTTTGCCTTGCAAAAAGAGAGGAAAAGTACTGAGGGAGTGTTCATGGGTTCTTTGTCAATGCAGAAATCTTACGGCGGAGGGGAAGAAGCTGTTCCTGAAAAGTTGAGCGTGTGTCTTCCGACTGCTGCCCGTCCTCCTTGACGGAAGCAATGAGAAGAGGACGTGACACGAGCGACGGGGATTCTTAATGATGGGTGCTACCTTTTAGTCAAATCGCCTTTTGAAAGTGTCCTGGATACTGCAGAGACTATTGCCCATGATGAAGTGGGCAGAGTTTACATATTTCTGCAGCATTTTCAGATCCTGTGCATTAGCCGCTCCGCACCAGACGTAATGTACGCAGCCGAGGTCACCACTATGGTCAGAATGGTCTCCTCATAACAGCCAATATGTCATCATATCACTCTTCATTAACTGTAGTATTTAAATAACACTGACGTCACTTTATCTAAACTACGCTTGACTCCTCTAGGCTTGGCCATTCAATGCACTAATCCCTTTCAGAAAAGATTGGCCAAGATAATACTTGATAATGCCACAGCACTCACTGGAGTCTTTTGTGCAACGGTGAAAGCTCAAAGTCAGTTTATTTTCAAAGTGCATATATGTCACCATATACAATCATGAGATTAATTTTTACGGGCATTCACAATAAATCCGTAATAAAATAATCTCTTTAATAGAATAAACGAAAGACCGCACCGACATGGCCATTGAACCAGTCTGCAAAAGACAAAAATCTATGCAGGTACAAAAAAGAAGGAAATAATAATAATAATAATAATAATAATAATAATAAATAAATAAATAAACAATAAATACCGAGACTATGAGCCGAATAGTCCTTGAAAGTGAGTCTATAGGTTTGAGAACATTTCAATGATGAGGCAAGAGAAGATGTGGACAGGTATCGACTTTGGTTCAGGAGCCAGATGACTGAGGGGCAATAACTGTTCCTGAACATGGTGGCGTGAGTCCTGTGGCTCCTGTTCCTTCTTGCCGACGGCATCAAAGAGAAAGGAATATGACCTAGGTTGTTGGGGTCCCTGATGATGGATGGTGCTTTTGTAATGAGCTCTGCGGGCCCATGTGGGGAGCTAGAGACAGTTGGGCTCCGGGCTTTTTGGAGCACCTGAATTGGTTAATTCTTGTTTATCGAGACCCATTAATCCTTGATGCTTTCCGTTTAACCTTGTTTATCACATTTATTTTCGGGGATTTCTTGTTACTTAAATTATTTCAAGTGGACGTTCTGTTAGCAGAATCACGTGGTCCACGTTTTGAGAATGATGTATGTCGCGGTGCGGTTTGGCCGAGAAACCAATGTTCTGTCGGAATCCTTGTGTATCAACTCTTGTCGCCGTCTCCACATGGGTGTCTGTCTTTCCTCTGCACTGGGTCCCGTCATTGCCAGCGCACATCGTGATAGCTGTCCTGCGATTACGGTACGCGTAGATGTGTTTAATGCTGGGGAGAGCTTTACCAATGATGTGCTGGGTCATATCGGCCACTTTTTATAGAACTTTCCGTTCGGTAGACCAGAAGCCATAGGAGCATTGGCCATTCGCCCCGTCGAGTCTGCTCCGCCATTCTATCGTGGCTGACCCAGGATGCCATACATCCCCGTACACTTGCCTTCTTGCCATAGACTTTGATGCCCTGACCAATCAGGAAACTATCAACTTCCGCCTTAAATATGCATGGACTTGACCTCCACCGCAGTCTGTGTCAGAACAGTCCACAGGTTCACTGCTGTCTGGCTAAATAAAAATCCTCCTTAGTTCTTTTCTGAAAGGTTGATCCTCAATTTTGAGGCTATTCATTCTAGATCTGGATAATCCCACCACAGGAATCATCCTCTCCACAACCACCCTGCTTACTCCTTTCAATATTCAGCACGTTTCAAAGAGATCCCCCCGTATTCTTCTAATCCAGTGAGTACAGACCTAAAGCTCCCAAACATTCCATATATGTTAATCTCTTCAGTCCCGGAATCATCCTCGTGAACCACCTCTGGACTCTTTCCAGTGACAACACATCAATTCTGAGATATGGGGCCCGAAGCTGTTGACAATACTCCAGTTACGGCCTGACGAGTGTCTTGTAAAGTCTTGTTCAAGGGTATTGGTGTTTTCATAACAGGCTGTAATGCAACCAGTCAATACTACGCATCTCTGGAAAGTTTGGTAAAGCTTTAGATTTTATGTTGAATCTTCACAAACTCACAAGGACGTGTACGTGAATACAATTATCTGTCGAGCCCAGGACATGTCTTCTGAAACGCTAACACCGAGGAATTTAAATTTGCTGACCCTGTCCACCAGTAATCCTCCGATGAGGACTGGCTCATAGACCACTGGTTTCCTCCTCCAGAAGTCAATAATCAGCTCCTTGGTCTTGCTGACATTCTATAAGAGTTTTTCGCTGTGACACCACTCAGCCAGATAGTCAGTTTCCCTCCGTTATGCTGCGTCTTGATTCGGCCAAGACGGTGGTGGCGTTAGCAAACATAAATATGGTATCCGGAATGTGCATAGCCACACGGTCATAAGTGTAAAGTGAGTCGTGCAGTGGGATGACCACACGGTTTTGTCGTCCACCTGTACTGATGGATATTGTGGCGGAGATGTTGCTGCCAATCCGAAAT
Organism: Mobula hypostoma; assembly: GCF_963921235.1. NCBI lineage: Eukaryota > Metazoa > Chordata > Chondrichthyes > Myliobatiformes > Myliobatidae > Mobula > Mobula hypostoma. The sequence goes on from NC_086106.1 coordinate 26,889,050, forward strand.
GACTGGGGCCTGCAAGTGAGGAATTAGATGATCCTATTGCAGCAGGAGTTACTGAGGTCAAGGCCTTGAAGCTTATTAACACACTGAAACTAATTGACTATTTTTGAGCTGATGATGTATTGAATGGCGAGTTGTACTCGATAAGAGGGTGCTGATTTATGCATCATTTCTGCCCAGATGTTGCAGGGTTGAGTGAAGATCCAATGAGATGCCATCTGTTGTGACAGGTTGCTCCGGTTGGCAAACTGGAAAGTATCCAAGTTGCTTCTTAAGCAGAAGTTGTTAAATTTGATCACCAACCACTCAGAACACCATATCACTGTGTATGTAAGTGCGACTGGACAATAGCCATTGAGACAGGTTTCTACGTGCAAGTGATGTCTGTTTGAAGACGGTGGTACCTGAGACTACTGAATCGAGAGGTTAAATATCTCAGTGAACATTCCAGCCAATTGATCAGCACAGATCTTTAGATCCTGTGACATTTGAATTAGCCTCATTGATGCATATTGTGTCCGGAATTGCCAGTTCGCCCGAGAGGTAGCTTTCCAGGCTGCAATCAGAACCAATGCACTATTCGAGATGTAATAATTGTTCGCTCGACAACAGAAATCAATTTCAACTTATGCTTATTCCACGGTCTAGTGTTTATATTATCGTCACAGGGACGTTCAACGCAGAAAATGGGTCTTCAGTCATCAACCAACCTTAATCTTCAGTAACACTATTGATAAACAATAAATTTCTATCCCATTTTGCCACACATCTGATTTTCTCCTTGTGTTCCCTTGCATTTCATGTGTTGCTCAAGCTTCTCATTTGCTCCTTGGTGCTTGTACTTGCTAGGCAGCCCTTATTCTTCTTAACCAGGACCAGAATACCCCTTTTAAACCAATATTCCCTGAACCACCTCGTCATACCTTACAGTACTATCCCAGTGCTTTCAGTATTTTCCGTTTGAAAACTTCCCCCTTGCTAGTCACCCGCTTTCCAGAAAATAATCTGTTCAAATCCACACCTGTTTGATTCTTTCTGGTGCTAGCAATGTTGGACTGTTTCCAATTTGGAATATTAACGCGAAGTCTAATCCTATCCTTCTCCATAATTATCCAGAAACTAATGGATTTCTGATCATCCCTCACCTGCCTTATCTCTTTTCGTAATAGGGGGCCCAATATCGAACCCTCTTCAGCAGGGACCGTTACATAGTGATTAAGGAACTTCTCCTGGGTGTATTTAACAAACTCCATACTATCCAGTCCTTCTATATCACGAGACTCCCATTCAATACGTGGAAAGTTAAAAGCACCCGACATTCGCATCCTTACTTTTCTTGCAACTATCTAGTCTCTCTTCCCACAAATCTGTTCCTCTATATCTTGCCGACGAACACCAGTAATGTGATCAGAAATTTCTTGTTCCCAGTTTCCGCCACGTAGCTATCGTAGACGAGCCCTTCAGTCTGTCCTGTCGGAGCACCGCCGTGGTATTTCGCTGACTGGTCATGACATCCATACTCCTTAAATACGTTAGCGTCTGGGTAGCCCACAACTGACTGGCATGAGCATCGATTTCTCGAACTTCCAGTCTCCTTCACCGTTCCCTATCCCTGTTTCACTCTCTCACTTTATCTCTCTATTTACCCATCACCTCTCCATGGTTCTCCTTCCCATTCCCTTTCTTCCACGGTCTTCTGTCCTCTGCTAACTGATTCCCATATTTTCAGCCCTATATTTCTTTCACCAATTAAATTCTCAGCTCTTGACTTCATCCCCTCATCCCATCCCTCACCCCCTATCACCTGCCACTTTGTACGTCCTTCTTCCCTTCCCTGATAAATTTGACTTCTCCCCCTCCATTACCGTCCTGAAGAGGAGTCTCGGCCCGAAACGTCCACTGATTTCACTTTTCCATCGATGCTGCCTGTTCTGCTGAGTTCCTCCAGCGTTCTGTGAGTGTTTCTCTCGTCAAGACCCTGGAATTCAGCGTTCTCCCCACTGAGTTTGATCGTCGTAAACATCTTTCTTTATTGTTTAGCGTTTAAACGACAGGCAGAAGATCGGGCAGATTTGTGGATAGCAGGGTGAGTTCGAATATAACATGCGAACAGAATCAAAAGGGTGATGAATACACAGGACTGAAAATATTATATTTGAAAATAAGCAGTTTACAGAAGAAGGTAGATGATCATGTAGCGCAGTTAGAGAGTGGCAGGTGTGATGTTCTGGTCATCTCTGAGTTGTGGCTGAAGGAAGACCAAAGTTGGAAGCTTAAGATCCATACATAAGCCTTGTATCTAAAGAATACGTACTGCTGGGGAAAAAAATAAAATAAAATCCTCAGAAAGAGATGACATGGGATCAAAAGATGCAGAATCCTTGCTTGTAGAGATCGGAAACTGCAAGGTTATAAATGCCCTAATAGAAATTACAAACCGACCCCCGAACAGATGCCAGGATGTGAGATATAAATTTAACCTGGAAATAGAAAATGCATGTAATAAGGGCAATTTTATGACAGACTTGGGCTTTTCAATGTGCAGATAAATTAGGAACATTTGGTTGGTGCTGGATCCCAAGAGAAGGAATATTTAGAATGCTGTCGAAATGCAGGTGAAAGGAAATTCGGAAGTGTGTGCCATGTAATAAACCGGATTTCATTACGGAAATTAAGGTAAAGGAAACCTCACGACCCAGTGATCATAATTTGATAGAATGTTGCCTGCAGTCTGAGAGGGTGAAGCTAAAATCTGATACAAAGGTATGACAGCAGAGCAAAGGGAATTACAGAGTCATGAAAGAGGATCTGGCCAAATTTGATTAGAAGGTGACGCTATCACGGATTCTGGCACAAGAGCAACGTATGGAGATTCTGGGAGCAAATCGGAAGACGCATGATAGATAGATACATTCCAAATCTGAAGAGGTACTCGAAATGGAAGTTGAGACAACTGTGACTTACAAGGGAAATCAAAGACAGCGTAAAAGAAAAATAGAGTGTACGGGGGGAGGGGAGGAGAACTGAGTTGAGAGAGATAATAAATCAGCCATAACACCATTCTATATTGGATTCGGCATATCGAGTCTGCTCCGATATTTCAACTCGGCTGATCCATTTCCCTCTCGGCCCCATTCTCCTGCCTTCTCCCCAAAACAATTCACGCCCTGACTATTCAAGAGCCTATCAACCTCCGCCTTAAATGCGCTGAATAACCTGGCCTTCGCATTCACATGTGGTAATGACTTCCACAGACAGACCATCCTCTGGCGAAAGAAATTCCTCCTTATCTCTGTTGAAAATGAACGTCCGTATATTCTGAGACTATGCCCCCTGATCCTAGACCCCAACACGCACAGGAGACATTTTTTCGACATCGACTCTATCTAAGTCTTTCAACAGTCGATAGGTTTCAATGCGATCCCTTCTCATTCTTCTAAATTCCAACGAGTAATGACCCAGAGCCATCAATGGTTGAAGACAAACACGAGACGGTTTTCATTCCAGGAATCTTTCTCATGAGCCTTCTCCGAACCTTCTCCAATGTCGGCACATTCTCAGTCAAACAAGAGGCCTAAAACTGCTCACAATGTTCCAAGCCTCACTAGTGTCTTAAAAGGCATTCGTGTGACATCCACAAAATGCTGGAGGAACTTAGCAGACCAGGCAGCATTTATTGAGAAAAAAAGTATACTCAAGGTTTCGGACCGAGACCCTTCGGCAGGACTGGAGAAAAAAAAAAGATGAGGAGTAAATTGAGAAGGTGGGCGGGGGGTGGGGAGTGGACAGAGAAATGCAAGGTGATAGGTGAAAGCGGGAGGTGTAAGGAAGAAGTAGAGAACTGGGAAATTGATTGGTGAAAGAGATACAGGGCTGCAGAACGGGGATGTAACAAAACACATTGATGAAGGTAGAGTAGTAGATGTAGTGGAAATGGATTTCAGTAAGGAATTTAGTAACGTTCCCCATAAAAAGCTCATTCAGAAAGTGAGGAGACATGGGATCCAAGGAGACCTTTCTTTGTGCATCTAGAGTTGACTTGCCCACAGAAGGCAAGGAGTAGTTGTAGATGGTCATATTCTGCGTGGAAGTCGGTGAACCAGTGGTGTTCCGTAGTGATCTGTTCTGGGAACCCTCCTGTTTGTGATTTTTTATAAATGACCTGGTAGAGGAAGCAGAAGGGTGGGTTGATAAGTGTGCTAATGACACAAAAGTTGGGGTTGTTGTAGATAGTCTGGATAGTCAGAGGTTACAGCGGGACAATGATAGATGCAGAACAGGACTGAGAAGTGGCAGATGGAGTTCAACCCAGACAAGTGTGAAGTGGCTCATTTCGGTCCGACAAATTTGAAGACAGAATATAATATTATTGGTAAGACTCTTGGCAGAGTGGAGGATCGGAGAGATCTTGGAGTCTGTGTCCATAGGACACTCAAAGCTGTTGCGCAGGTTGACAGTGTTGTTCAGAAGGCGTATGGTGTGTTCACCTTCATTAACCGTGAGATTGAGATCAAGAGCCGTGAAGTAATGTTGCAACTCTGTAAGACTTTAGTTCGGTCGCGCTTGCGGTACTGAGTTCAGTTCTGGTCACCTCACTACAGGAAGGATGTGCAAACTATAGAAAGGGTGCAGTGGAGATTTACAAGGATGCTGCCTGGATTGAAGAGTGTGCCTTATGAGAATAGGTTGAGTGAATTGACCTTTACTACCTGAAGTGACGGAGGATGAGAGGAGACCTAATAGAGGTGTATAAGATGACGGGAGGCATTGATCGTCTGGATAGCCAGGGACCTTTTTCCAGGGCTGAAATGGCTATCACGAGGGGGCATAGATTTAAGGTGCTTGGAAAAAGGTGGTGGGGGCAATGTGAAAAGTAAATTTTTCACACAGAGAACAGTGGGTGCGTGGAATGCACTGCCAGCGACGGTAGGGAACTTCTCGGCAGTTTGTCGGGTAGGTTACATAGTCGACACAGCTTTGTCGGCCGAAGGGTCTCAAATGTGCTGTAAATTTCTATGTTCTGTGTTCTATTTTCTATGTTCTCCCGGTTTCACCCATCACCTTGTGTTTCTCTGTCCCCTCTCCCCACACTGTAAATCTATTCCTCATCTTCTTTTCTCCAGTCCGGCCGAAGGATCTTGGCCCGAAAAGTCGACTGTATTATTATTGCCTGGCCTGCTGAGTTCCTCTAGCATTTTCTGTGTGCTGCTTGGATTTTCAGCATCCACAGATTTTTTCTTATCCATGTTACATCCTTGTTTCTATATTCCTGTCCTCTCCAAAGGAATGTTAACATTGCATTTGCCTTCCTCACCATCGTCTCAATATGCAAATTAACCTTTACAAAATTATGCACGAGGACTCCCAAGTCCACTTGGAATTTTCTATACGTTTAAAAAATAGTCGATGCTTTTATTCCTTCTGTAAAGTGTATGACCAGACACGCCTCGGGTATTCTATCTGTCACTTTCCCCCTGTTCTCCCAATCTGTCAAAGTTCTTCTTCAGCTTCCCTGCTTCCTCAATTATCTGGGCTGCAAAATACAAGCCTTGATCTAACTTTATACTGTGACGTGATCCCGAGTGAGTGGGGAATCTTTCCAATAGGATTACTGCCGTGAATTTAGTCATGTTTGTCTTAATCAGGAAAGCTTCCACCCAATTGATAACAGTATCTACCACGATAAGATACGCATAACCTCCTGGAGTTGGTGGCAAAGATCCAACAAAATCTATCTCCGAATTAGACCAGGGCTCCTCCATGGTCTGGAATGTCAGAGGGCTCCTTACTTTAGATTTCCTTTTAATTTTGTACCTTCCTTCTATCCCTTGGGTTATACGTAACATAACCTGTTCAACCAACACGGACAAAATGCTGGACGAACCCAGCAAGCCAGGCAACATATATGGAACATCTAGTACAGTCGATGTTTCCGGCCGAGACCTTTCAACGGGACTTTGGATTTCCAACCCCTGTAGATTTTCTCTTGTTTGTGACCTTAATCTGTTATTCCTTCTGCCTTCCAATCTCCCCAGTCTGTGGCTGCCATTCCTGCCCAACTAAAGCACCTTGCTTCGCCTGCACATCAACCTTCCTACTCCCCACAGGGGATAATTTTGAATGGGCATTCACCTTTCTGACACGCTTTGCCTTCTCAAAGATATTCCGCAATATAGCTACAAATGGAACAGGCGTTCTGTCAGCTGAAACACACAGAGGAAAACGTTCAGTAAGTCCATTACAAACGTACATATTATCAAAGTGTATGACTGATCCAGGCAGACCACATTCTGGCTCGCTAACCACATAGGCCACAGCTGCCATTTAAGCTGCTTGTGCACTCATGGTGCTGGGTAACTTTAAGGCTATACGTTATATTTCCTAGCCATCTTCATCCTCTACATGTAGCCGGCAACCAGTTCTCCTCTCAGCCGTCTGTACTGACGAGAAGCTATCTACAAAATAAAACAGGATTTTTCCTTCGTTGTCTGTGTCTTTGTTGTCGGGTATTGCTTTCTAATCTCCTTCCACCTCCTAGCTTATTATTTCGATACAAATTGTCCATTGGGACCATTTGTTGTCATATCCCGATGCCCAGTAGGTTCTCTGGTACAATAGAGATTGGCTGCAAGTAAGATAGAAACCTTGACACCCCTTACAGCTACATCTCAACCCTGCAGTGTCAAGGAGGACTGACCAAGACATTTTAATTCAAACATCCAGCAGTAGCGAGATATTTGCGGAAATCCTGTTCAGACGAGTTCAATGTGTAAATTGAACTTCATTTGCACCTTCCATGACAAAATACGGGCTGTTTCAACCCTATTTTCCAAGGGATCTCAAAATCAAAATCAATATCTCAAAAGTCTTGAGCATCATCTTCTATATTCTGTAAAAAAAAAGCAATTTTGTTAGTAAAAGCAACTTTTAGTATTGGTCCCCAAAAATTACAATCTTTCCAATAAGTTAAATTGAATTCCAAATTTAACTGCCCACCAATAGGCAATTTCCCTGAATGCTCATTTCCGTTTGAAATGTGGGCATCTCATATCCGGCATAGAGTTGCGCAAAGTTCCATCTGAACTTAGATTACACGTGGCCAGTGTGGAATTCAGGTGCCCCTAAGATCAATTCCATGGAAAACAAATATACACAAGCATTAAATAAAAGAACAAGACAAAACTCAAAAATCCATGCTTGCACTTCCATCAAAAACTTCCATCTGCAAATAACTGTAAAACTTAGAACAAACAGCTAATTCCCACCATGAAAACCTTTTACACATTTTCCAGAGAACCAAGGAAAGTAAAAAAAAAAAACCGCTGGCTGAGGGCCCCGTCACGTTAACACATTGATGTTAAAGCCGCCTTTGTGCTCTCTCGCAGACACACAACCTTTGAACTGAACTGACACGTGCCAGAATTGACAGAATAAAACATGCAAACCATTCACACTTTAAACCACTTCCAGAAATTCTTCAAACCTTTGCCAAAATATTTAACATCGATGCGGTTACATCAAGGAAATACGGTATTCTGAAACAAATAAATGTGGAAGTTATTCATCATGAATAAATAGTCAACATTCAACAAGTTAAAGCATGAAATCTCCACGTTAAACAAAATTCCAACATATTTTAACCCTTCTGTAACTCCACTCTCTGATTTTAAACAGTCCGCTGTACAGTTCCGGACATAATGACCCATGTGTCTAGATCTGAAACAGCAGGTCTGAGTGCTGTACTGCCCCCGACAACATCTTCCCCGATGGGACCAAGCCGCGTTCCAGCGCTGTGTTACTTTTCTTCTACAATCTCTCTGCTGGCTCTGCCCTGACTCGCATTTCCCCAGACGATAACCCAAAGGGAAACGTCTTAGTTGCCTCTGTATATAACCCTTTGAACACCAGCCACAGACCAGAAGCAAATGCACCTTTAATAACATCTACGTCAGTCATCTGTTGGGTCCCCCGCTGTATTACCCATAATCTTCAGTATCGCTTTCTTTATTTCCTCATTTGTTCCCCTGCATGTCGCCATGTTTCTGGCAATGTGGAGTATAAGTTTCGATGCAAGCATCAACCTTCTTTGTTCGGGTTCGCCTCCTCCATGTACTGCTTTCTGGTACCTACTCGCTTGGAACAGTTTCCTAAGATCATTCGCGGGCAGGTATGTCCCGATATCCTCAGCATTTTCTCTAAGCTGTTCTACTCCAAGCGGCGTAGTGTATGTAATATTCTGGTTTTAATCTCTTGGCCCGGTTCCTTCCTCTCTGACAGAAACTTGGGGAGTCAATTGTGTCGTCATTTTGATTGTCCACAGATGGAGCTCCTCATGGCAATATCTGGTCGCCTTATCTGCTAAAACATGTCAATCTGTATCTGAATATTTACCCTCATTCCCTCTTTCAGATCCGAAAGCACTTAAATTATTCATCTTTGCATCAAGTTCGCTCTGCGGCGTTTGTATTTGTTGCACTACAGTTTGTGTGATCTCCAGTCTTCTATTTCTTTTCGGAAATTGATTTCTGTATTACCCCTATAGCTGCTATTTCTTCGCAAACATCCACCAAAACAGAGAAGTGCCCCAAAGAATGAAACTCAAAGTTGCCCCCAGCTCCCCTCCCTCCCGCGTGTAAGTGGCATCGAGCAAAAATCACCCCTCCCAATTTCTTTCACTAATTTCACGCATTTCAGCTGAAATTGATTCATGTGCACCAAATCCATACTTCTCTGCCCCTGTAAAGCTATAATATTTCCCTTCAGAGTTTCTCACTCCTTTCGGAGCCTTCTGTTTCCGTCGTCTAATTTATCTCGCTCGGCATCAACATTTGCCGATATCCTTTTAAATCCTCATGAGGCAGGCCACTGCTACTGGCTTCAGTAGCTGTGTAAATTTCCTGTCTGGCAACTTACCTCTGGCAAATTTGAAAAGAGCTTTACTGCCTTTACCGCTGGTGTGTCCAGCATATTCTCCATATTGTGGTCATTTCCCTAATACGCACTACTGTACGGTTCCTCTCCACTCAAAACAATCCCAGTCGTCCGAACTTACTGACTTCCCTGAAATCTTTAACCTGGGTCTGTGCTAACAAATTACCCAGCCCCAGATCTCGCTGTTTCTCAACCACGTGGTCCGAATCAAGTCTCCCACTGCTTCAGCGGAAATATTTACTGCCGAGCCCACAACAAGAACGCCAATTCTGTCGCAGGAATTGCAATAACGATCAGAGAGGAGCACAGAGAGATGTAATTACCGATAAGTACCTTTATTGTCTAAAATATCAAGTACGTCAACTCATACACTAAATGCCTTATATGCACACCAACTAAGTGTTCTTTACTTTCTATTGGCAGTCAAAACACAAGAGAGCTATTGCCAGTTACAAAGGCGTTTCTGCTGCTGGCCACATGTTCCTCGTATTTCCGTTTCGAATATCCACATGGCCGTGGGCACCTAAGGGCCACCATAGTTGTTCTCATACTGAGTTACCGCTGCCAGCAAACTCGAAGTGTCTGTGTTTATATTCATTTCTTTTCAATTGAAATATGCAGACCATTGTCATTAGCTGAAGTCCTGCGTCTGACCTTTAACCCTTAACACCTTATTAGCTCTGCTCCAGGTCAGCATCCATGATATTGCGTTTTCCTGGCAAGTGGCAATTGGTCATTTACGGCTGTTTTTTCCAATCACCTTGAATGACACAGACCAGATACAGAACAATATTCAAAAACCCGCATGTTATACCCAACCAAAGAACGCCTCACAAATAACGTCTTATTTGTACATTATCTCAAGATCAGCCGTTTACCCGAGGCCTTAATGTTCATTCTGTAAAACACTGATCAAGAAGCTTAAGCTCACAAAATGGAGAACGTATAAAGTGCCACAAAATGGCAGCCTCAATCTCCAAACACATGGCAGGAACAGAGGCAGCTGGTCATTGATTCATTCGAATTTATCCATTCATAGGCTGCAGTTTTCTGGCCAATATCTCCCTCCTCTTGATCCAAAAATATTCATCTTAGGATCACTATTTCCTCTGTTCTATTGACTACTTATCGGACTGCAATGAACCCCCAGTGTCGTGGTTTCTCGTTTCTTACAAACAACAAGGAGACGCCGAAAATTCTTCAAGACGTTTTAAACTTTAATTTGCAAATCAAGGCTGAGACAATCAGAAAGCTAGTAGCTGACTGCCCATCAAGGCTTGTACACAGCATTCTTTATAGCAATCTCCTATCTTAGCTACATTATCATATCCAGACGGCCTGTGATCACATATCATCAATACATCCGCTCTCGACCTTCCACTATTGTTTTACTCCCCAATTTAATTATGTCCTAGTTTACTTTTTAGACCAGGTGTCCCCTCATCCCTAACCACAGTTATTTCTTAATTGGTCTTGTTTTGACATACTGCCACATATTTCATTACCTTACTCGCCACCGTTATCTTCCTACTTGGTTTCATTCTAGTTCTCTTCATGAATTAATAGTGATTCGGTCAAAAGTCATGGCTACATAGTGAATACCCTCTATTCAGCTAGCAGTGGTTACATAGTAAATATAGAAAATATAATGTGTGCATTTGAGTAAATACTGAAATACTGTTGAGTAAATTTTGTAAATACTGTAATACATAGAAAATGCAATGTATGGGTTTACATTTTCCAATATAATCCACCCTTTGAGACCCACAGGGTCTCATACAGAGAGAGAGAGAGGACTGAGAGTCTATGCACAAAAGCTCAAATAAAGCCACGCATTTACTCCCAAATTTGGGTTAAACTATAGTTTCCTGTGCTTAAGACTCACAGTGTTCTCTCCCTAACTCCCTAGGCCGCTGAGCCAAAAACCCATCCCTTCGTATCTGAGACAGGGAAAAAGACTCAGGAGCCTTCACAGCCTAATCCCCACATATCTCATCTCTCTCCTGTTCGTCTTGCGTGTCTCGTAGACTGTACGAATACATCATCGGTATCTCCTTCTCCATAGGGCTCGACCCAACAATTTCCAGGAGCATCGGAAACCGTTTCATTGCAGCACGCACTACAAGCGACTTGAGGCATGGAAGAAAACAGCACAGAATGACCACACAGCTTAGCAATACAATACCGATGGTTACTGCAATCTTGGTCAGCCATGCTCCCCATCCTCCTAGTCTATTGTTTAACCAGTCAAAGAACTGGTGTCCAAACCCTGCATTTTGTTTAACTTCCTTTCTTAAATGTTTCAGTTTATTCATTGCTCTGGTAAACGATCCCTCCGGACTAGTATTATTCGGTATAAAAGTACAGCACTGTTCCCCAAACATTACACAAACTCCTCCTTTCTCTGCCAATAGCCAGTCTAGTACCTGTCTATTTTGCCACGCCACTCTACTGGTTGCATCTAGATGCTGCCCCAAGGCCTCTAGTGCATCATCAGTGTAGTTAATGAATCTCTGTTGATTATAATATATATAATTTATCCATTCAACATTTTTACTAACCCCTATTATAGGAGTAAGTGCCTTCCAGCCCGCAGCAATCTCATTTCTTGCCCTAAATTCGTTAGGTATACCTCTCGGCTGTTCTATACTGTCGATTTGGATTGTTGGATCAGGTTCATATTTTCTCTTCCTTCGTCGCAGTATCTGCTGCTTCAGAGCGTCAAATTGTACTCAGGGGATACTACAACTTGTTGTATCAGCATAACTCGTGTACATGTACCTGTCCAACCGAGGGGAAGCGTGGATCTCAGATCTCCCTCCTTCCCACAGAGCCACCAGGTATCTGCTAACGGGACGGTCTGGGCATCCAGTGCACCATCGGGCGGAGGGGTACCTGTCTTGTATCTCTGGCTTGGGGTTACATTCCAAGTGTCAGCACAGTTACCACTGAAATGTCCAACCAAGAGATCACCCGTCCGTGTGAAACATTCATAACTCAAATGCTCCTGCACTTTGAGCTTTCCCAAAGTGGGTGTCTGGCTTCTTTTATTCATAGCCCGCGGTAATTACAGTTAGAGGCAAGCTTAATTTGATCATACTGCGAGGAAGCCTGGTATAACATACACCAATAAGGGCACGTTGGTGTGTTATCAATACATTTCCGATAACAAGGATCTATCCCGCTACAAGTTCCCATACTGCAGGTCTTGACTATACTTGGACACTGCTGCGCACACTGCCCCCTCCGCTCCTTTCGCCATTGCGCGCAGGTGGGAAAGTTGTATGGCATGGGGACTACATACTGTGCTGGATTTGCTCTTGAGCATACATAACAATTCTGTCTCTTCATCATCCCTGCTGTATAGTTTGCCCATTGGTACCACATGTTCTGGTACCATGGTACGGAGGTAACCATTGTGCTCCTATTACTCCTTTCTCTCAGATTTGGTGGGATCCTAACATCCCATTCCACATCTGCCAAATTAATGGTCTCCAAATCTGCACAAGAGTATCTGAGTGTATCCTCCCAGGGGGCGGGACTGGTCGCCCCCAAATCGTCCCCATTATCTGAAAGAGTACTACCATCCATAACCCCATCCTTAGGGTCTTCGGGCCTGTCCTCAGGACCAAAAATTTCCCTTATTACTTGGTCAAGTTCCTGCGGTTCAGTGTCAGCTTCTTGTTGCTCTTGCCTGCCCCCTACTGTTTGTTCCTCTTCACCACTTACCTCGGTTGGCCCACCTGACTGTACCTGGGGGATTGCTCTAGTGCAGTGATTGAGATGATACCAGGTGGAGCGTCCTTCCACTTGAACTGCGGTGGGTGATGCTTTGGTTACTGTAAAGGGCCCTTCCCTTCTGGGTTCGTTCCACTTTCTTCGAAACGCTCGCACGTAGACCTGATCGCCTGGCTTGATAGGTCCTTCCCCTTCATCAATCTCTAGCTCTTTCTGTTTTTCCTGTACATAAATAGACTTATGCATCATAGTTAATTGCCGCAGGCATTGTTTTAATTCCAATTCCAGTTGTTTTAAACTAGGCCCTTTATATGGTCCTCTCCATCGGGGCACTGGCATGGGCCTTCCGGTTAGCATTTCATGCGGTGTTAGACACGTCACCCGATTAGTCTGCACGCGGTAACTCATTAATGCTAACGGTAGTGCATCGACCCAATTAAGTTTAGTATCTGCACAGATTTTGTTTAGTTCGGTTTCTAAGTTCCCGTTAATTCTTTCCACCATACCCTGCGACTGAGGGTGATACACACATCCAAATCTCTGCTTTATTGTCAGTGATCGCAGAACTAACTTGACCACTTTTTAAATGAAAGCTGAACCATTGTCTGAGCTAATTTCTGTCGGTATCCCAAACCTTGGGATCACTTCGTTTGTCAGGAATTTCACCACTGTTCCTGCCCCTTTGATCTTTCGAGGGTACTGCCTCTACCCATCTGCTGAATCTGTCGATTACCATCAACATGTATCTTTTCCCTCTTACTGTTTTTATCATGTCTACATAGTCAATCACTAGGTGTTTAAATGGCCCTTCAGGTACGGGCATATGACCTATTGGGGTTGTAATTCCTTTCCGATTATTATTCTGCACACATACCTCGCACTGTGACAACACATGGTCTACTGAAGCCTGTACATAAGGCGACCAAAATCCATCCTTTTTTTATTTTTCTTATTACTTTCCCCCTTGCATAATGATCCATCCCATGTGCTTCTGAGATCAGGATAGTCAGTAAAGGGGTGGGAGCTACCAGTAGGCTATCTTCCGTGGTCCATAGGCCTTCTGGGATTTGCTTGCCCCCCGCCCCCCCACCTTCGTCTCCACAGTGTTTGTTCTGCCAAAGTTGCCTTTCCCTGTATTTCAATTAGGTCCTCTACCATAGGTTCCGGCTCTAGACTTACCTGGGGTGCTCTGACAACGGATGTACACCCTGACGCTTTCCTGGCTGCTTCATCTGCAGCTTGATTTCCCTTTGTTACTGTATCGTTTCCTTTTTTATGTGCCTGGCATTTTACTATAGCCAGTGCTTTAGGTTTCATCAGCGCTTTTATTAGATCTAAAATCTGAATACAGTGCTGAATGGGATCTCCATTGCTCTTTTTAAAACCTCTCTGTTTCCACACTGTAAATTACTCCCCAAGCTTGTATGTCCTGCTTCCTTCATTATTTTCCTTAGTGGCGTTACAATTTCAGCATATTCCCCAATCCAATCTGAACTATATCCTGTCAGTCCCAGAAATGTCATCATCTGTCTCACTGTCTGGGGCTTGGGAGCTTTAGTTATAGCCTCAATTTGATCCGGCGCTATCGCCTTCACTCCCTTGGATATCACTCTACCTAGGTATTCTACCTGTTGCTTGCAAAATTGCAGTTTCTTTCTGGATACCTTATGCCCTCCATGCGCCAGTCTCTCTAAAAGGGTTATGGTATCCTATTCACACTGTCCCTCACTTTCGGAGCAAATCAACAAATCATCCACATACTGTATCAATGTACTTTCCAACGATGTGCCCTCTCGGTCCGCCTTTCACACTTGATTAAGTACGTGTGGTGAATGTTTAAATACTTGAGGCATTCTAGTGTAGGTATACTGGTTGTCTCTGTATGTAAATGCAAATAGGTACTGACACTGATCTGCCAGGGGAACGCTGAAAAAAGCCGAACACAAATCAATCACCGAAAAATAGTCTGCCTCTGGTGGAACATTAGTCAAGAGCGTGTGTGGGTTGGGAACTACCGCTGGCCAGTCCTCCATTACCTCATTCACCGCTCGCAAGTCATGCACCAGTCTCCATTTAGATTTATCCGCTTTAAGGACAGGTAACAGTGGGGTATTACATGGGCTGTCTGTCCTTAAGTACTCCTGCCTCCAGTAGCCCCTGTATCGTTAGCACTATTCCCTCTTCTGCCTCTGGTTTCAGGTGATATTGTAGTCTCCTGGGTGGAACTGCTCCCTTTTTCAGCTTTATTTCTACCGGACTAGTTGTTCTTATTTTCCCTACATCTGTGTCATGTTGTGACCACAGAATAGATGGTAACCTATCTAACCTGTTATCTCTCTGCCCCCTTCCTTGGGATTTCCAGTCCTGTCTGGGCTGCTGTTTAAATTTATTCTGTCCCTGATAGGGCATTTGCGGGAAAAGCTCCCCCAAAGACGTTTATTATTGGCATGCGGTTTTCCGGACTCTGTCTTACGGCACGACCGGTCCCTCCATATAGTGGCATTTCATTCATTTCAACGGCTGTGCTTAAATCGGTCATTGCTGGCTGCATCTTCTTGCCTTTTTATTTTTACTTCTTTTTAAGTTCTTTAAGCTGCGTTTGTATCAGCTTTCTTTGCTTCTTGCTGCTCAGTCAACTTTCGTTTGTCTTTTCGATATTTTTCGACCGTATGGGCTACGTGGTCCCTGAATTCCTGTGGGATCATTGACACCAGTCCGGCCACTTCCTCGAGTTTAGACTTAACTTGGGAAGGCATCGCATCCAAAACAGCACTTCGGAACATTCAGGTCATAAACGAGTTGCCTTCCATCTCTTGTTCAATTTCCAGTCTCCACCTTTTCAACTGATTTTCTATGTAGGCTACTGGATTTTCAGTGTCTCCCAGTCGATCCACTTTCATGGTTTTGGGGTCCATTTTGGGGGGATAGAGCTCCCTGAGGGCCCCCTATACCCTCTGCCTCACTGTGTCAAATCTGGCCCCGTCAATCAGTGTGCTGTCCGGATTTTGTATGCTAGCCGCTTCCATCAGCTCTCGCAGTCCGGAGGTTCCCATCAGCTTCATCAGCAGCGCCTTCAAATCTCCCATAGCCAATATTCGTCCCGTGGTTTCTTCCTCAAATGCCCTAATCCATTTCCCTGCACCCTCATGTAGGCTGGGCAGGGTGTTTTTCAGCCCTTCCAGGTCCTGGGATCTCCAAGGAATATACTGTACTTGTCCCAATCCTTTTACTAATAACGGCATCATTCTCCCTTTCCTTTCCCACATCTCCTGACTCTCCTCCTCGCCTGACTCCCCATCTGTTTCTGAGCACGTTTTCACTGGCTGCCACATGATTCTTTCCGGGGTTTCCTTTCTCCCTTGGCCTCCTCGTGGAGTTCTTTCTTTCTGCCTTGAGCTAGCATTTGCTTTGCCCCATGCGAAATCCTCAAACTCCCGTTGGAAATTCAGTCTCCGCTGTAATTCCCTAATCTCTCCCTCTGTTTCTAATATCTGCCTTTTCACTCTCTCTTTTTCCCCTTCAAGACTCCTGTCTCCTATCCTCTGCCTACATTCTCCTGCACTCTCTCTTTCGCTACTTAACTCTTGCCCACCAGACAAGTTACCTTCTGCTCTAGCCTGCTCAGCTCCGTGTCCATGTAACAAAGATTTCTCTTCATCCCTTTTCGCTTTTAATTCCTGTAACCCTTTGATCTCTTCTTCTATTTTCCTTTCCTCCTGCTGCTTTTCGTGATTCTCTCTTTCCTCTTCGGTATCCCAGACTTTAATTTCTCCATTTAGATCAACTCTTCCTGTTATCATCGGACACTGCTTAAGGGTTTCTTTCTCATAATAGGGAGGAGGTTTTTCTACGTCTTTCAGGTCTGGGTATAGAGCCGAAGCCGGCTCCCTGTTATGCTTTTCCTTTTCTTTATCAGCCTGCTTGTTTCGTTTCTCAGTGTCTTTTTTACTTACTATTAATATACCTCCCGTCTTTCTTAATCTTTCTCCCTCCATCCTAAAGAGTTTTAACACTTCCATTTCTTGTTCCCTTTTTCCTTCTCTTTTCTTAGATTTATCTTTGGGTTTGTGATTTTTAATTAGCCCTTCCATTTCCTCACATAAGCTTACATCAAACGTTCCTTCTCTTGGCCATTTCGTGACCGTTCTTTGGTTCTTTTTCCCCATTTTTCTGAAATTTCCATGATCTTACCTTGACACACCGGGAATTTTCTGCTCAATATTTCTACTGCTGTTCCTTTCTCTGTCATGTTGCTCTCTTTTTCCTTTTTCTATTATGGTATTTTTAGAATCTCACTACTTGCCTACTTAATAGTACTATTTTTCTAACTCTATTTCTATGCCTAGCCTTATGGTTTATCTCACCAGCGTCTGAATTCTCTATCAAACTATCTTTGTCTCTTACTACGTTCTGCCTGTGCAGACCCCTACTTAGGGCGGTATCCACAGAACGTTTTACACCTCGCCTATGCAGACCCTTACACTTCTTAAGGCGGTATTCACGAGGATTTTTAATTCTCCTTCCCTGCCTGTTCAGACCTTCCTTTCGTGCGAAGCGGTATCCACATGGACTTACCAACACCACGTAGAATTTTCTTACTTAACTTGTACTTACCCCCACTGCCGTGCTCTTGATTAATCCTCTGACCCTCCTTTTATGCCCGATTCTGCCAGATTCTTTGGATCGGAGAGACCTTTCTGCAGTTGCTTCACACTTCTGAGTCCCCGAGACCCCCCAAAACCAACAGAATTCTTAGTCCGAATTATCGCAAAAAGCGCTCACTTTTATCTTTGGGTGCACCTTTAATTCTGTTAGCCCCGTGAGGGTCCCCGAGGACCAGGAAGCGTCCCAATCTGCCGTTCCCTTCCTCGCGGGTCTCTATCCGATCCTGTTCGTGACACCAATTTTGTCGTGGTTTCTCCTTTCTTACAAACAACAAGGAGACGCAGAAAATCCTTCAAGACGTTTTAAACTTTAATTTGCAAATCAAAGCTGAGACAATCAGAAAGCTAGTAGCTGACTGCCCATCGAGGCTTCTACACAGCATTTTTTATAGCAATCTCCTATCTTAGCTACATTATCATATCCAGACGGCCTGTGATCACATATCATCAATACATCCGCTCTCGACCTTCCACTATTGTTTTACTCCCCAATTTAATTATGTCCTAGTTTACTTTTTAGACCAGGTGTCCCCTCATCCCTAACCACAGTTATTTCTTAATTGGTCTTGTTTTGACATACTGCCACATATTTCATTACCTTACTCGCCGCCGTTATCTTCCTACTTGGTTTCATTCTAGTTCTCTTCATGAATTAATAGTGATTCGGTCAAAAGTCATGGCTACATAGTGAATACCCTCTATTCAGCTAGCAGTGGTTACATAGTAAATATAGAAAATATAATGTGTGCATTTGAGTAAATACTGAAATACTGTTGAGTAAATATTGTAAATACTGTAATACATAGAAAATACAATGTATGCGTTTACATTTTCCAATACCAGCAGGTGTGCATCACTTAAATTATGAAAATATAAGGGCACCATTTACTTACTGAATTGAAACATGGCAGGAAAAAAGACAACTGATCCATCTGTTTCCGCTACCCTGTATTAATTCGAATCTACCGATTCGCGGAATGTAGCTCCTTCTGGTTAACAAAATTAAACAGTTAAATTAAAAATAGCGCAGAAACAAAAATAATATTTTAAAAATAAGGCAGTGTTCATGGGTATAATGGCAATGGCAGAGGGGAAAATAGCTGTACCTGAATCGCCGAGTGTGTGGCTTCGGGCTTCTGTACCTCCTTCCTTGCGGTAACAATGAGAAGAGGGCATGTCCTGACAGATGAGGTCCTTAATGATGGACGCCACCTTTCTGAGATACTGCTTTTGAAGATGTCTTAGATACTACGGAGGCTAGTACTCAAGGTGGAGCTGACTAATTGTACAATCTTCTGTAGCCTGTTTTGATCCTGCGCAGTAGCCCCCACCCCCACATACCAGACGGTGATGCAGCCTCTCAGATTGATCTCCAGGGTATTCCTGCAGTAGTGTTCGAATGTTTTACCTTACAAATCTCTTCAAACTCCTAATGAAATATAGTGGCTGCCTTGGTTTCATTGTTGCTGCATTGATTTGCTGGGACCGGGTTAGATCCTGAGAGGTCTTGACACCCAGGAACTTCAATTTTTTTGTTTCAACGGTGATTGAAACCCGGGACAAAATCTCCACATCATGACCAACTATGGGGCCATATTCATTTTTATGAAGGAGTATTTAAACATATCCTTCAAGGAGAGCGAGAGGAATAGATCCACAATTGAATTGACAGTAGGAAGCTAAGGATGACGATGAAATGGTGTTTTCTGTTTCAACTGGAGCCCATGGGAGACGGAACGGAATTACGTTCTCTAGAGATAGATTCCAAACCTTCTGAAATATACAGATAGAGTTCTGTGCAAAAGTCGAAAGCACATATACAAAAATCTTAGGCAAAATCTAGGATGCCTTAAACTTTTGAACAGTACTGTATTTGTCAACGTAGACTGGAGACCAAGTTGTACTTTAAGCGGGAAGAAAGAATGCTGGAGATAGCGAGAGTAGGGCGCCGCTGGGGGAATGCGGGACAGATGGCAGGGAAGGAATGCCAGGAGCAAGGGGTGGCACAGGGGTACTATTTAATTCCAAACAGTTGGTTTATTGATCGTTACAGAATGTCTCTCTGGAGCTTCCCGCTCCATCCCTTCTTCCTTTCGCTTTTCCCAACAATGGTACCCCTCTCCTTGCCCCCTTCGCACTGTCAGTACACAATAGAGACCCATATCAGAATCAGGTTTATCTTCACTCACATGTGACATGAAATTTGTTTTCTTTTCAGCAGCAGCACGGTGTAATATATAAAAAAATGCTACAGTACTGCGCAAAATTCTTGGGGGGGGGGTGCCTCAGACTTTAGCAATGTACTGAATATCAATGACGAATAATAATGTACAAGGAATTACTGGCAACATTTCAAAATGGCGCTGAAATAAATTGTGGCATGTATATTGAATCTGGTCTTTAGGGATGACAGCAGGGCTTTGATCATCTAGATAATTTTATCAAGGAATCAGAAATGGAGTTGCTTTCCGATGAATACGAGATGTTGGGTTATCACTGGAAGACCAGAACACCGCCCTGGGATTGTTGCAGAACAGAAGTAATCCCGGGATCAAGTACACGATTCCTTAAAAGTCACAGATAGTCTGGGTGATAGCGAATGCTTTGGCACAATGGTTTTCATTGGTCATGGAACTCGGCGTTATATTGCTGTTCCACAAGAGTAATAAATATGGAGAAATTAGCAATAGAGAACATGCAGACGGGCGTCAGGGGTGTTTCTTGAAAAGAAGGTCTTCAGTTTCAAAGAACGATAGAGATTCATTTTAATGGAATTTAATGCGCCGAATGTTGACCAAACATAGGCCAATAAAGTTACGTCTAGCGTGGACTTGGAAGGTTATCTTTCCTAAAACGTTTTCCGCAAACAATGGAGACCAGAACTCGAGAACATGAACTTCAGTTGAGTCAAGAGAATTTTAAATAAGAACAGAGGCATCAGCTATTCGGCAGGTTGTTGTTGTTGCTGCTCCACATCTCGCCCTCTGACGGATCGGGCGACTTTTTGCCGTTTCCGTAGCACCTGACAGTTATTTTACGAGGCCGAGTTGCCAGCTAGACGCTCAACCCTGTGCGGATAGAACCGGCCGGATTCTAACTCGGGAACATTTGCCTCGAAGTCCGGTGCTGATACCACTACACCACTGGCCAAGGGCATGGATTTGGAAGATTATCTTTCCCAAGATGTGGGAAGTTATGATTGACGAAATTGTTGGAGTACCTAAGAGTATAAGTGAATGCAGGACCGCATTTTAAAGGAATAAAGTTTGAATTCTGCTCGGATACCGAAGTACAAGAGTTACAGTTGCATTGCAGAGGTTCAGGTGGTCTTGTTATTCTAATTTCCACGACACGTCCGTACTCACAAAGAACCTGGAAAGTATGAACCTTTGAAACTTCAATTAAAATGTAATTTTCCAGTTACATTGTTTCGTGAGTGCTCAGCTGGTGGTTGTGTAAATTGCGGTGTTAATAATAAAACTGATTACTCGATATAACACGATCTGAGCAGGTATTTGGAATAGAAATCCGTAGTGAAATGACCTCGTATTCCCAAATGGTATTTACTTGCAATATAAGTATACATGTACCCAGACACCCAATTTGTACAACAGCGGAATGCAATTTGTATGCATACACATGGTGATCACCTCGACAGAAAATGACTTGTACAAGTACTACTGCTGTACAAATACTACTATTTCCCAATTTTAGCAGCATTCGGAGTAACCGGTAGGTCATTGATGGATTGTAAGTTGGATCAGACTGAAATGTCCATCATGCTCCCGATGCTCTGTGGAGTTTGCAAATAGACAAAGAAATGAATGACAAGTTAATTGTGGACATGCTAGACAGAATACTTGGAGCGTAAATCTGTGCTGATCGTTTGGACTGTAGGTTGTTATTTGGAAATGGAAAAAAAATCACCCCTAAGATCTTGGCATTGAGTTCAACGGAATCTGAAAGGAACTGCCTGAAAAGGAGGACGAGTCAGATTTCATTCAACGAGGAAGAGGCAGATGGTAGATAAAATTCAAAACCTGGAAGTGGGAGGAAGAACCCGGTCTCCATTTAGAAGATATAAGTAGTAGAAAGTCATGGCGGACATCATGGCGAGAAAGTCCTCCAGTCCGTCCCAACTGATATTTGAAACTATTATTTACGGAGACTACCAGGACATGCCTTCCTGCCTTATTTTGAAGAGCTGAGTGCACTTTGAGTCTGTAGCATTTTTAGTATTACAGCCTGATATTGACAGGTCTCTCAGCCACATAAATTGGGATGTGTTGTCCTTTGATCAGGATGGATTAAGTACTTTCATATCGCAGCAGAATAGTTTTGTTTAATTTTGATATTAATAAGAGTCATTTCTGCCAATGTGGTTGTTTCTATCAAGCTGCCAAGGGAACTCCCGCTGTTTTTTGACACATGCTTATAATTCACGCTGTAAATATTTGACGAATGCGAATTTTAAGGAACAGAGCAGATTTGTGATGGCAGATCACTGGACATAAAATTCGAGCTTTTGCTGGAACGAATAGCAGCGTATGGAGTTTATAGAACAGATGGGAAGAGCGTCTGTTTGATTTTGCGCTGTACCTCGTATAGCGTCTGAACTCCAACCATCTTCTTTACCGTCCCCTTTCCCTCTTCTTTTCCCCACTCTGGCCTCTTAGCTCTTTTCTCCTGCCTATCACCTCACTTTGGGTCCATCCTCTTTCCCTTTCTCCTGCTGTCTACTCTCTTCTCCTATCAGGTTCCTTCTTCTGCAGCCCGTTACCTTTCTTACCCGCCTGGCTTCACCCTTCACCTACCAGCTATCCACCTTCCCCTCCTCCAAGCTTTTTATTTTGGTTTCTTCCTCCTTCTTTTTCAGTTCTGAAGAATGCTCACGGCCCGAAACGTCGTTTCATTTCTATAGATACTGCTAGACCTGCTGGGTCCCTCCTGCGTTTTGTGTGTGTTGCTGTCTATTTACAAGTTTGCTTTGATCAATTTGACGTTCTCCCCGAAGTTAAACACTGCTGTGAAACATTTCCTTGTTGATACCAGTGCGATCCTTCTGCAGTTCGCAGCATTTGTTCCTTTAAACGCTGGTTTTCATCCTTCGCACTTATTTACATTTTTGCACTTTTAAAGCAGGAATTAAAATTGATTATTTTATACGCATGAAATATGTGTGCCTGTGTGAAAGATCATGGACCAGAAACAAAGGAAGGGAAACATTTTTTTTAAATGTCAATTTGCAGTCGGAGCAATACGAATTAAATAACTAAATTCCTTTCACTTCCAGTACTCTTTCTTGTTCTACACTCCCGTCTGCAAGTTAATTCTCTTCCTATCGTCCGCGACTGTCGAGTATTCTGTTTGGTTCACGGTTGCTTTCACGTTTGATCGATTTGTTGCCATTTCCACTCATTAACTAGCAACGAAATACCGCACCGACCGAACAGCGGTGATGGTTCTTGCGGCTCGAAGTACGATCTTCTGTTTTAAGAACATTCCTTGACCTTTTGCGTACGTTATTTAATTCCCTGTCAAAAATATTTTGCGGGGTTGTCGTATATTGCTGACATTTTATATATATCCGGAATGGGTTGCATTTTCTTTGCAGACCAGCTGTTAACTCCAGTGATTCCGTTCTGTTTAATTGTATTGCTCAATTCGCTGACCGTCCGGCGCATTTTGGTCGCTAATCAGGTGCGCAAAAGCCTCCGAGACTCCAGCAGCGAGGATCCCGAGATGGTGAACCGTAGGAGGTCCATCATTTTGCTGCTCGCCATCTCCAGCAGTTTTATTCTACTCTGGGCACAAGTCTTGCATATTTTGTTTACTACCGTGCTATAAGATTTTTTCGACTCAGAGGTTTCACGAGTCGGTTTCAATCGTTTGAAAGTCCTGCGATTATGCTTCAGATACTCAGCTGCTTCACAAACACAATCATTGACACCGCGACGCAGCGAAAGTTCAGAGAAGATTTGTTCTACGTGCTCAAATATCCCATCACTCTAATTAAATATTAAGTGAAATAATGCATATTTGTTTTTCAGAAGCATGGTGACAGAAATCCGTTGGATAGTGACGGTCAAAATATTGGATGATAAATGAGTTTTGGTTGAAAAATGTTAAAATCAAAACAGAATTCCCATTCTACAAGACCAGGAATTGACGTAGTGATACACAAATGACACTTGGCCCTCATTAAAGCTGACATATGTTGTTTCCCCATACGAAATGCTGTCCTTTAAAACCATGCGCGTTTTCTTATGATCGACACTTGAAATTGTGCAACGTAAATATCCCTTTTAACCAAAGGTTCACAGACTGAGTTCCATGGAAACCTCGGTTAATTGTAGGGGTCCATGGCATAAACAAGTTAGGAACCCCTTCTTTAAATTATACTCATTCTAATATCTGAAAAAGGTGTAATTCATTTCGAGGATCTCCCCGAAACCATTCATGTTTCTTTGACAGCCGCCAAGAGGTGAAATTCATGATAATGCCATTGCTTGTATCCGTCATGATACATTATTGTGACCAGGAAGTCCATGCAGTTGATAAAGTTCTTTGGAAGACTTTTGAACGTTCCTATTGCATGATTTTCAGAAGTAGGAGTTGTATTTAATCTGGTTTATGACATATTGCATAATATAGTTATTGTCATTAAAAGCGTTATCGGTTTCTACTGAACTATTTAGCAGCAAATACAATTAACGGGAGTGGGTGGAGTTAAGACGAACAAACATTATTCGTCTTTAATTAGTCTTAATATTTCATCTTTGCAAGGAGATTGCAGTGCACCTCTGTAAAATTACTCTGAAGGATAAATTAAATGAACTGTGCGGGAAA
This sequence comes from Mobula hypostoma, assembly GCF_963921235.1. NCBI lineage: Eukaryota > Metazoa > Chordata > Chondrichthyes > Myliobatiformes > Myliobatidae > Mobula > Mobula hypostoma. The sequence continues at coordinate 26,913,229 of NC_086106.1, forward strand.
GCAATGACGAAGGCTTTCTTTATGGTTTCAGACCGTTCAGAAATTTGATGGAGGAGGAAATGATTCTGCTTCAGAATTACGAAGCGTGATGTGTAATCTCCAGTACTCATTTCCTTTTTTATTTTTGGCGGAAGCCTGTGTGAGTGCACGTCTTGCGTCTGCGTCTGCGTGTGCGTGCGTGCGCGTCTGTGCGTCTGCGTCTGCATGTCCGTGCGTGCGTGATGATGTCTTTTTTATGGCTTTTACAAGGCGCGCCACTCCTCATGAAAATATTTTCGCAGTATTTTCCCTTTCTGAGAAATAAAAGGCGTGATAGATGGAGGTAGTTGCCCCTAAGTGGCAGCAGGCAGGCACCTGGGTGAATGTCAGGAGATGGAAAGTAAATGAGCAGCCACTGCACTGAACCACTGTAGCGTTACCCTCAATAATAAATATACCGCTTTGGATACTCCGGTGGTTGGGGCGGGGGTGTTACTCTGGCACTGTGACTCATAAGGGAACGGGGAGAAGATAGTTTAGGGGGTATGTCAACAGTGTTCTGTGGACGTAAAACCGACACCTGGATGGTATATTGCCTAACAAGTGCTAGGATCAGGAGGGTCTTGGGTCCGCTCTATGGCAATCGATAGGGGAGGAGTGAGCACACAGAAGGCTTGGTACTTATTGGCACCGATGAGAGAGTTAGAAAAAGACAGAAGACCCTGAAGAGAGAATTCAGGGGACTAGGCAGAAAGCTAAAAAGCAGAAGATGTAGGGTAGGTATGTATGGGTTGCTGCCTGTGCAACGCACCACTGAGGGTAAGAATATGATGACTTGGCAACGCAACGCGTTATTGAGGAATTTGTGCAAGGGGCATGGTTTCAGAATTCTGGATCATTGGGATCTCATCTGGGAAAGCTATGCCTTGAACAAAAGTGGGGGGGGGGTTATGCCTGAACCCAAGGAGGACCAACACCATTGCAGGTAGGTTTGCTGGGAATGTGGGGCAGTATTTAAACTAATTTGGAGAGGGGATGGGAGTCGGAGTAATAGGACAATTAGTATACAAGCAGAGGCAGTGTGAGCGAGACTCTCAAGACGGACAGGCTGATAAAAGAGCACAATTGCATTCATTGGAATGAGTCACAGTGTAATAAAGGAACAGAATCAAAAAGGATGACGAATACAGGACATGGTGTTATATCTGAATGCACGCAATATACAGAATAAGGTAAATAATCTTTTAGCGTAGTTAATTTGGCAAGTATGAAGTTGTGAGCATCATTCAATTGTGGCTAAAGGAAGATCTTCGTTCCGAGCTTAATGTCCAAGAGTACACAATCTATCGAAAGGACAGGCATGGATACACAGTGGGTGGTATGGATCTGTAGGTAAAAAGAAAACAGTGAAATCAAAAACGGTGACACATGATGGGAAAATATGGAATCGCTGTCGGTAGAGGTAAGGAGCTCCAAGTGCAAAATGACCCAACTGGGAGTTATTTTCAGGCCTCCGAACAGCAGAGAGGAACTGAAACAAGTGGACCATACCTCAGGACTCTGAAAAGGTAGTTGAACAGATTTTGGAGGCATCAGTAATGATATTTGAAGGATCAATACATTCTGGCATGGTTCCAGAGATGAGGTAAATTGCATAAGCCACTCCACTCTTCAAGAAGGGAGGGAAACAGAAGAAAGGAAATTGTCAGCTGGTTAGTTTGACTACAGTGATCGCGAAGATGATGGAATTGATTGCGATGGCTGAGATTTCAGGGTACTTGAAGGCACATGATTAAATAGGCAAAGTCAACAAGGCTTCCTTAAGGAAAATACTGCCCGAAAAATCAGTTGGAATTCTTTGCCGAAATAACAAGTAGAAGATTCAAAGGAGGATCCATGGGTGTTGTGTACTTGTATTTTCAGAAGGCCGTTGACAAGGTACCGCACATGAGGCTGCTTAGAGCCCACGTTATTACAGGAAAGATGTTAGCATGTATAGAGAATTGGTTTGAATCAAAGTATGGGTAGAAATAAAACCTTTTCTGATTAGCTGCCGGTGATGTGGTGTTCCTCAGGAGTCGCTATTGGGACCACATTTTACGTTGTAAGTCAATAATTTGGAAGACGAAATTTACAACTTTGTGCGACATTTGCGGACGATACAAAGATCGGTGGATGCGCAGATGTTTATTGAGGAAGCAGGGAGGCTACAGAAGGACAGACAGATTAGCAGAATGAGTACAGAGGTAGAAGATGGAATACCGAGTCGGGAAGTCTTTGGTCATGCACTTCGGTGAAAGGAATAAAAGCGTAGACTACTTCGTAAACGGGAGAAAATTTCAAATATAAGAGGTGCAAAAATAGTTGGGAGTGTTACGTACCCCGTAACTGGGTTGCCAAACCAGCAGAAATGGATCACTCAGTTGGAGTCTGGAGTACTAGAACTAAGAAAGTTTTATTAAAGAAACAAGCAACACAGTAATCGGAAGGATAATAAATGCAACAGTTCAGCAATGATAACCACTCATGTGCACAGAATTAAGATAACAGCATCAATCAAGCTCTATCGTTGTCTAGGGGTAAATGACCAAATTTCAAAATGACTCAAAGTTCAGTCCAGTTAGTAGTTCAGTTCGCAGTAATCGTTGCCATGGCGATGGACAAGGTGGGGGAAGAGGGAGATAGAACAGGAACAACTGATCATTCAGAACGGCTTCACTCACAGACCGGCGAGATTGCTCACAAGCAACTTTTGGGCGGGTCCTTGGTGATGTCACCTGAGGTCACCGACTGTGACCCCTCCTCCAGATGCGGTCGATCCTCTGCAGCGAACCCGGCACCCAGGCAAGGGCGGACACACACCGGGTTCCCGCTGATCGTACCTTTCCACCCTGGTCGTTGTCTGATACTTCTCACCCACTCGTGAGAGGCGCACCGCTTCCAGGGTCTCGTTACCTCGGGTGGTGTGTGTGTCCTGCCTTAGCGAACCTGTCCCTTTTTATCCCCCTGCTGGGGCATCGCCTGTCCATCACTTCAAACAGTTCAAGGTTCAAAGAGGGGAGCCGCTCCAGACAGCTCTCTCTCCCACATTCCTTCATTACACATCTCCAGACGCTGCTCCATTGTTCCTTATCTCTCCTTCCCCTGAGGGCAGGTGGCAGACCACTTGCTGATGTCACTGATGCTAACCCAGGCCAGCAAACATCTTAATTTTATGTGTATTCTCGTCACAGGAGTCCTCGTGCAGGATTCACAAAAGTTAACTTGCAAGTTGTGCGGTGGTGAGGGAGGCAGGTATGATGTTAATATTCATTTCGAGAGGACTAGAATATAAAAGCAAGACTTGAGACATTGCTTAGAGTATTCTGAGCAGTAATGGGCATCTTAGGATCATAGAGTGTTGCAATGAGCGAATGAAGCGAACCCAACTGCAGGACACAGGCAGGGAGATTGAGTTAGAATTCTTACGCGGCCGGAAGCGTTGAACAGCAAACAGGAGGGATCTTGACACGGTGCCTTGACACAGAGAGAGGGAGTTTCATAGCTAAACCTTGAAGTTGGAGCAAAACTTCGAACACACGGTCCTAAGCGGCCCGGAAACATAAATTACCACACAGGGAAAACCAACGCTCTGGCGATTAATAGTTGTAACGCCGGGGTTCTTCTGCTGCAGGTCTCGATCGAAACCAGGTGTGCCGTCATCAAAGAGAATTAGAATCAAATGGGAAATTAATAGTCGGAACCCTGGCACAATCAAAGGAAATTAGGAGAATGATAGGGAATTAACGATCGGGACCGTGACATAGAGAAACAGGTATTTAAATGCTCTCGGCTTGTCATGACAAGCTTGGTTTTACCATAAAACCAGGGCGAACCAAAAGGGTCAGACCAGTTACGCTCACAGATCTCGACATAGTCATGCTCGCTGACCAAATAGAGGAAGCACAGCAGCTACTGACAAAAGTGGACATTAAATGCAATAAAGTTGGACTTCACCTAAACGCTAAAAAGACAGAGTACATGGCGTTTAACTGCAACGAAGGTACTCTCAAAACCGTAGAGAATTATACCATTAAGAAAGTGGTTGACTACAAGTACCTCGGGTCAAGAATGATGAGTTCGGAGAAGGACATGAAGATACAGAAGGCGGTGGCGTGGATGGCTATGAACGACATGAAGGAAATCTGGAAGTCGAACCTGACCAGAGGGCTCAAGAAGAGGATTTTCAGAGCAGTCATAGAGTCCATTCTCACGTACGGATGCGAGACGTGGACACTCACCAAGACGATGCGAAAATCTCCAGATGTTTGCTGTACACGAATGCTCCGGATGGCTCTTGAAGTGAGTTGGCAATAGCACATGACGAACGTCGAGCTCTACAACAACCAACCGACGCTCACCACTAAAATAGAGGCAAGAAGACTGCAACTAATGGGGCACAGTCTACGCCACCCCGAACTACCTTTCAGCCTAGTCATCATATGGGAGCTCAAGCACGGGAGGATGAACCCTGGACGCCCTCACAAGACTATGGTCAACACGCTCCTAGAAGACAGCGGCACGGATAAGGTACATGAACTGAACACACTGATGAGGGAGAGGGAGAAGTGAAGAGTCCGTCATCGTGCCCCACTCCGGCACCCTAGGCATGAGTCGACGTAGTCGTTGTAGTAGTAGTAGTAGGAGGAGGAGGCGGAGCTGTAGGGGGCCTGTCTACTTCATGCCTAAAGCATTAGCTACCTGCTGCCATTGATATGCACCGGGACTACAGCCCGCCATACCCCTACTATCCATATACCTATCCGAACTTCGCTTAAAAGTTGAGACCGTGCTCGCATGCATCACTTGGGCTAACAGCTCATTCCACACTCTGACGACCCTCTGAGTGAAGAACGTTCCCCTCATGTTCCCCGTAAACTTTTCACCTTTTACTTTTAGCGTCTGTTTGCAGTTCCGCCGAACCTCAGTGGAAAAAGCCTGCTGGCATTTACCTTATCTGTATCCGTCATACCCTTGTATACCTCTATCAAATCTTCTCTCAGTCTTATAAGTTCTAAGGAATAAAGACCTAACCTATTTAATCCTTCCTTTTAACTCGGGCCCTCCAGATTATAGGAGTATCGTCGACGCTTCGGGCCGAGAACTACCATCGGGTCATTTCATATGGGTAATGTTTGATGGCTCTAGGCCTGTACATTCTGTAATTTAGAATAATTGAAACCTCATTGATACCTATCGAATGCTGAAAGGCCTGGCTGGAGTGGGCTGTGAATAGGATGTTTCCTGTAGTGGGAAATCTGGGATCCGAATGGGGGGCATCCATTTAGGACGAAAATGAGGAGGAATTTCTTTAATAATACGATGGTGAATATATGGAATTCATTTGCTACAGTTTGCTATGGAGGGCAGGTCATTAAGTGTATTTAAGGTGGAGGCTGATTCTTGATAAGTTAGGGTTTGAAACATTACGAAGTGAAGGCAGGCGAATGGGACTGATAGAGAAAGTGATCGTTCACGATCAGATGGCCGAGCAGATTCGATGGGCCAAATTGCTGAGTTCTGCTCCTGTGTTTTATTGCCCAATGGTTTTATCGTTTACACATAATCATGTAGCATTCGATAGCAGTTTGGGAGCAGGAACACCGACGTCAATCCCTAGGCCTGTGAAGAAGAGTAGCTGGAATCCCTTAAGGCATTCAAAGGAGAACATGCCAGTGGGTGACGTCAGGAGCAGGAGCTGAAAGTGGTCAAGATCTGCCCAAACCAATTACGGGCTCCAGGAGGTAGGATTAGAAGAGGTAAGGCCACGCAGGGTTATCTGCAGGTCCTGCTTCACTCTCAAGTCTTGCCGTTAGGTTGGGAGTGAAAACCAGATGAGAGGCCCGGCTGTGACTCCCACAAACGAACATAAGGCCTTCCAAAGCGGAAAGAGAACTGTGGCCTTCCATCAATCACTATGTCCTGAGGGAATCCTTGCAGCCTGAACACATGCTGATCCATGAGGCTGGGAGTCTCTGGAGTCGACAGGAGCTTAAGCAGAGCCGAAAATTGAGCAAAACTGTGGAATCGCTCAAGACCGCAGAATGGTAATGCATCCATCAAACAGAGGCAGAATGGTGGTGGAATCCGTCAAGAGGTGGGGCAGAGGCAGCAGGCACAGGCCGCGGACATAGCAGACCTGCAGTGCGCTGCCATAATGTCTAGTGCTGGGCACAAGAGCGTCAGGCAGAGACGAAGTCGAGGATGTTCTTGTACATAACTGGCCACCATAAACGTCTCTTGATAAATTCCAGGATCCTTTGAATTCACAAGTGGCCAACCAGACGAGAGGAGTAACTCTTTCTCAATATTCTGGGGGCGCATCGTTCGGAGGCCCCACACCTGGGCAAGGATCCGGCTGTTGGGAGGCCCTCTCCACCGACACTATTGCCTGAATTACCAGAACGGCAATGGACTTTGGATTGGCCTGGTCTTGAGACAGATTGAACTGCCTCGAGAGAGCATTGGCCTTTGTAGTCTTGCTGCCGGGTCGGCAGGGGGCGGTTAAGTTAAACTGTGTGACGAAGATGGCCCACGGAATTGTCCCGAATATAGGAGGTTACAGAAACCTTGGGCCACAAAGGCTCGGGACAGACTTGACTTTGACTGTGATCTGTCCATATCAGAACATGGTGCTCTGCTGCTCCCCGGCCAGCATCTCCTTGCTTCCAGCGCTTATAAGACCATGACTATAAGACCATACGGTCTGAGAGTAAAATTAGGAATTTGGCCATTTCTGCCCGCCATTTCATCATGGCTAAACCAATCTTTCTCTAGCCCCCAAATCCTGCCTTCTCCCCATATCCCTTCATGGCCTGACAAATCAAGAACCGATCAAGTTCTGTCTTATATATACAGGAAGACTTGGGCTCCACAGGTGCCGGTGGCGATGAATTTCACAGATTCACCACTCTCTGGCTAAAGGAATGCCTCCTCATTTCCGTTTTACAAGAACTTCCCTCTAAGCTGAAGCTGTGCCCTCTGGTCTTAGATTCTCCCACTATAGGAAGCATCCTCTTCGCATCCACTCTGTCAAATTTCACCATTTGATTGGTTGCAATGAGTTCTACCCCTCATCATTCTGAATTCAACTGAATATGGCCTAAATCAGAGAACGCTTGTCATGTGACAAGCCATTCAATTCTGGAATCATTTTCGTGAAATTCCTTTGAAACCTCTTCAGTTTCTGCATATTTTTCTTCGAGGATCAGGGGTCCAAAACTGCTGAAAATATTCCAAGTGAGGCCTCACCAGTGCTTTATAAATGTCAACATGGCATCCTCGCTTTTATATTCTCGTCCTCTTGAAATTAATGCTAACATTTGCCTCCCTCAGCATAGACTCACACGCAAATTCACCTTTATGCAATCCTATACAAAGAATCAAAGCTCTCTCGCAGCTCAGGTTTTTTTTTTTGCATTTTCTTTCCATTTCGACAGTGATCAACAATTTCATTTCGTCTTCCATTCACTTTCCGACACTATATTCCAACTACCATTTCCTTGCCCATTATTCTAACGTATCTAAGTCCTCGTGTAGCCTCTCAACGTCCTCAAGACTACTTGCTCCTCCACCTACCTTCACATCGTCTGCAAACTTTGAAACAAATGCGCTGCACCTGTTTGACCAGAGCATAATAAAATAAATGGTATTCGTCGTGGTTTTCTTAAAGGAAAATCTTGCCTGACACATCTGCTGAAATTATTTGAACAGATCAAAAGCAGAATAGACAAAGGATGATCGTGTACTTCGATTTAGAGAAGGCGATGGAAAAGGTGGCACTCATGAGGATACTAAAAAGGAACGAGTGTATAGTGTTATCGGAAAGTTTCCAGCATTGCTAAAGCAGTGGCTGATTGGCAGGAGGCAATGCGTGGGAACATTGGGAGCCGGTAACCCGTAGTGGTCAACAGTGGTTTATTGTGGCGTCAATTCCTTTTTCGGTATATGTCAAGGACATTATTAAGAAGGAGAGTAATATGTAGTGATGTAGTTTTGATGGATTCGTTTTCCATTGATAAATCTGATGGCGGGACGGAATAATGTGTTCATCAATCTTTTAGTGTTTGCCTTCTAGCACCTTTACCTCCTATCTGATAGTAATAATTTCAAGACAGCATGTCCTGTGTGATACCGATACTCAATGATGGAAGCTGCCTTTTTGAGGCATCAGTCCCGAAGATGTCCTGCCTGATATAGAGGCCTCCGCCCACGATGGAACTCAGTGGCTTTCGAAATGTCTGCAGCTTATTTCGATCATTCGCAGTGCCCCTTCCATTATAAGATATGTTGATATATTCAGCTCGAACGCGTCCCCGATACATCTGTAGAAATTAGCGAGTATCTTTGAAAGCATACAGAATCCCATCGAACTGCATCGAGATCGTGGGTCAGGATAGATTCTCAGAGATAATGACAGAGAGGAGTTTGCGATTTCTCCACATTTTCCAGTTCTGATCCGTAAATGATGACGTCTTTGTGTTTACTCATCTTACACATTCCGAAGTCCACGTTCAATTCTTTGATCTTACTGACGATGTGTCTAATATTATTGGTGCAATATCACTCAACTAGCTGATATAGTGGTGGAGACTACTAGGGGATCAATTATTATGGAATTTGTTTTGTGCAATTAACCAGACTTCATCAGACAGATTGCGGTAGTAGATCCTTTCGGGAAAAGTCATCATAATATCAACTAATTCATCTGATTGCCTGAGACAGCGAAACAGAAGTCATAAGTATCAGTATTACGGTTGAGTAAAGAGAATTACAGAACGATGAGAGACGGTAAAGCGGAATATAAACATAAACTAGCGAAATAACATTGCAGAATTTAAACTATATTTCTCAAGATATAAGAATTTTAAACGAAGGGCGAGACTGGATACCAGCCGATGGAAAACGATGCTAGAGATGCTAGATGAGTCCTGACGAAGGGTCTCGGCCTGAAACGTCGACTGTACCTCTTCCTAGAGATGCTGCCTGGCCTGCTCCGTTCAGCAGCAACTTTGATGTGCGTTGCTAGAGATGTTGTAATGGTTTACATTGAAATGGCGAATGAATTGATTCAGCATTTTGCAGAAGTCTTTACTATGGAAGGTCCGAGCAGTATGTGTCATCGTACCTTCTGGCAATCCCCCACCTTGCCATTTAACTCAGGAATTGGGCCTCAATCACCTTATTTAATTTCCAATCATTCCCAGATTGCATTAAAAACACACACCTGCTTCCCATCAGAAACTGCAGGATAAAGACCCTGTGATCACAACAAGGAGTTGCCAGTTCGTTGGTCCACTCGTGTATGAGTAACCTCGTTCCATGGTTCTTAGGACTATGAGTTCTAAGTCTAGCATCGTTCCTGAATTCTTTACTAAAACCAAGACTCCGGGTGAAGACTCTCTTGGACACGAATTCCACGCTCGCTGCGACCGTAACGCCTCCCGACCCGGCCTCCGCGCCCGTGTTCAGCACTTGGGTTCGTTCCACCGCCACGACCTTGCAACAGAATGTTGGAATTTTTTTTTCTGTCAGCGGTCATGAGTTGTGTGAAGCTACCATTACCTGAGAGAAGTTATTTGGGAAACTGAAAAGTCTAAAGGTAGATGTCACCTGGACCAGATGCTATACACACAAGGGTTCTGAAAAAAGGTCTCTTAAGATATTGTTTCGGCATTAGCAATGATATTTCAAGAATCACTGGGCTCTGGAACGTTCTGGAAGACGGTGATATCGAAAATAACACTGCACTCTTCAAGAATGGAAAGAGGCAGAAGAAAGGAAACAATGGGACAATTTATTTCATCTCAGCTCTGGAATCAAGAACCACTGGGATCTGGAAAGGTCTGGAATACGGTGATATAGCAAATATCACTGCACTCTTCCAGAATGGAGAGAGGAAAAAGAAAGGAAACAATAGGACAGTTTATTTGATCTCAGCTTTGACCCTTTTGACGACGAAGTTACAGAACATTATAGAGGATGTGATCTCAAGATTTTTGCAGGCACTTGATTAAGTAGGCCTTAGTTATTTTGCCTGACAAATATGGCTTTACAAGCTTGGAGAGCAAGGTATATCAGGGATTATTCTGCAATGCATAAAATAGTGGGTAATTCTCAGAAAGCAAGGCGTGGGAATAAGTGGAGCCTTTTCTGGGTGATGATTGTCACTGACTGTGGTGTTTCTCAGGGTCTGTGTTGAGACCGCTTCTTTTTACGTTGTATGCCAATGAATTAGACGACGAAATTGAGGAATTTTTTACAAAGATTACAGACGACTAGAAGAAGTGTAGAGGACAGTTATATTTGAGGAATTAAAGCAGCCACAGAAGGAATTGGACAGATTTGCAGAAAGGACAAAAAGTACAAATGGAAACCAGTGTTGGGATGCGTACGGTAATGCACGTTGGTAGTAGAAATGAAAGGTTTCCCTGTTTTAAAAATGTACAAACAGTAGAAATCCTGCGCCACAAACGTATTTGACAGTTTCCCTTCAGGTTAATTTCGAGGTTGAGTCTGTGGTGAGGAAGGCAAATGCGATGCTGGCATTCATTTCAAGAGGACTGGAATATAAAGGCAAGTATCGAATGTTGAGAAACAAGAGAAAATCTGCAGATGCTAGAAACCCAAACAGCACACACAAAATATTGGGCCAACTAAGCAAGCCAGGCAGTATCTTTGAAAAAAAAAAGCGGTTTTCGGCAGGACGAATGGTCTCAGCCCGAAACGACGAATGTATTTATTTTTCTTCAAAGTTGGTCCCTGGCCTGCCGAGTTCCTCCAGCATGTTGAGTATATTGCATGGGATGCTGAGAATTTATAAAACACTGGTGGGGCATCAACTGGAACACCGTGAGATGTAGTGGACCCTTCATCTTGAACTCTCTGGCATGTATTCAACAGCATTCTGAAGAATGAGGTGTGACAGTACAATTTATCGAACGGTAATAGAGTAAATATGGTGAGGATGTTTCCAAGGTTGGGAAAGTATAAAACCGGAGGATAGAGTCTATGAATAGATTTAGGAAATGGGGAGGTATCTGTTTATCCAGAGAGTGCTCAGTCTGAAGAATTATTTGTCACAGGCAGTTGTGGAGGCTAAGTCTTCATGTGTATTGAAGACAGTGGTTGAGAGATTTTTGTTTATTTGGACCATGAAGGCATGCAGGGAGCAGGAAACTTTAGGGTTGAGGGGGAAAATAGTTCAACGATGATGAAATGGAAGGCCAGACTGGAAGAGCCAAATTGTACTGATAATCTTATTGCCGTATTGTCGACATCTCGCTCCTGTACGCCATCACGTTAGCTTGTGAAATTTTGCAAACAGTAGTTGTGTCGTCAGCAATATTTTTGATGACATTTAAGATATTCGGAGTAATACCGTTATTGAAGGGATGGAGGGGTGGAGGGCGGCAGAGAGGTAGGGCAGTGTGCTAAATACACATCCTTTAAGTGCACCAGTGTTGGTTATGAACAATGTAAATAATTTATTTCCGATTGGCAGAGACTGTGGTCTTCCGGTGTGCATGTCGAGAATCCTATTACAGAGGGAGGTGCAGGTGCAGGTGATCCAAGGCCGCATGTATAGCCAATGAACTGGCATTTGCTGTCGGGAAATTGTGACGATAGATAATTTGCATTTGATCCTGGACCTCAGAACCCGAAGACGAAAATGTACTGTCTGCCATGCATGTCGGAAGCGGCGAATTATTTATCTAATATCAGAGTTTATATTAAAATTGGCACACACACAGAATAAACTCATCTGAAGCTCATATTGCATTAAGAGAAGCTGCGCTAATTGTCAATTGATTTGTTAATGATGGAGGAGGGATATCAACGTAAACTTCGGAGAGCAATTAGGAAATTGCGTTGCAGATTGGTGCAGAAAAGACATATGCAGCAGGGATTCCATAAAGAAAGAAAGAAAGAAAGAAAGAAAACTCTATCTGGATGTGTATTATCGGATCTATAACTATGTCGACAGGAGCAGTTTGGAACCCAGGTAAACAGAAGATGATTTATATATTCCACGGAGCTTTCATCCGAGATTGAGCCTAATATTAGTAAGGACCAATTGAAACTATCACCCACCTCTCCTGAGTTTCTGGTCCGCGAGATGTAAAGTAGAAAAGCTTATCAGCACAAGTTCACTACTTTAATGAGGAGAAAATAAATGTCATGCCACATATGAGCATTACCTGGCGCATCTGAGACCGTCAGCATCGACCGAAGCACTGCTTGATATAGGATTTGTCTTTCTGGAGGTAAACTATGAAATGTCGATATTAGCGATAATTTTACAGACTCACTAATATCTGAACGGCCTACAAACCGCACCTTCGCCCTTTCCCGCCTCGTTAAAAAATAACATTTTGTTCTTTCAGTTTGCTGGCTACGTCTGTGCTGCAGAAGACACCTTCCATCTCGGGATATCTGAAATGATTTTATTTTCACTAAAACATGCTCCTCTACGAACTTGCACTGTTTGATGAAACGCTTATCCGCTCCTGGCGCATTCCTCCATGACAAACAACGAAACGAAGTCATCAGCTTTCATCCTGTCTTATTGTCTCGCAATTCCTTCATCCAGAAAACTGAGTCTGTTTTACCCAAGCTCTTTTCGTCATTTTATGTGGCAACTCTTTCTGCGATGCATGAGATTTCACATCATCTGCGACCGACAATTCTAATTTCCAGCAGCTCCCCAATAACCGGAGGAATTGAAACACTTCTCCTTCTAACTACACATTACCAAATAGCCTAGGACGTCTACGATCTGACATTATGAAAATTCAATTCACGGATGTCATGTAATTTATTCCGTTTATTTCTTTCTCCTCTTTATCCACAAAAGTGCTTCCGCACATCTCTTACTTAAAGTACCTTCAGTCCCGTGTTTCCCGGTTTCTTACAACTCAATACCTTAATCGATTTGCTTTTCCCTTATACCATAGAACAAATCTATATCTTTTGCCAAATGCTTCCATCTGATCAGACTCCATACCTTTTCTGGAACCCTGCACAACGTTTTTTTAAAATACCGTATTCACGAACCTGCAGTTATCTATTTTCAATAACTCCATGTACCCACGTTAATAATAGCCTCCCTTTTATGATATGTTCCATCTTCCAAACACAGTTCCTCATCTGTATGTACCTAGAGCTTCCCTGCTCATCGTGACCTTTTTTTTCTCTCTCTCTAAACTCCTTCTATCTCTTCCTATTACGGCTTTCAAGTTTGGGATTTGATTTAAAAAAATATATACTCGAAACGCGAACGGTCGTTTTGCCTTCACAGACGCTGCCTGACCAGATGCTAATGGTCCAGAAGATCTTCAGTAAGATTATAATTAAATTATCTCCAGACCTTGCTAGTGTGACATGAGAACAAAAGTTGTTCAGAAGCCGGAGAAGTATCTGCAGAAATACAAACAACGTTAATAAATCGGGTTGCAGATTCGGTCTAATGCCGAGTTTCAATTAATATCGGCAGGAACTTGATACAACCTATAATAGAGACAAACAAAGCGTACTTTGATATCAACACCTAGTGATATTTCGAGGTATGACCAAACGGTTGGCTATCTATTATTTACAGACATGCAGGTTTATTTTATGTCATGCTACGCAGGACATGATGTAATATACAGTGGTATGCAAAGGTTTGGGCACCCCTGTTCAAAATTTCTGTTACTGTGAATATCTAAGCGAGTAAAAGATGAACTGATATTCAAAAGGCATAAAGTTGTAGATGACACATTTTTTAAAAATATTTTACGCAAGAAAACTTTTATTTCCATCTTTTACAGTTTCAAAATAACAAAAAACAAGGAAAAGGGCCGGAAGTAAAATTTGGGCACCATGCATGTTCAGTACCTAGTAACACCCCGTTTGGCTAGTCGCACAGCTTGTAGGAGCTTTTTATAGGCAGCTAAGAGTCTTTCAATTGCTGTGGCGCATTTTCGCACATTCATTCCTGCAAAAGACTTCGAGTTCTATGAGCTTCTTGGACCGTCTTGCATGCACTGCTCTTGTGAGGTCGAACCACAGATTCTCAATGATGTTTAGTTCAGGGGACTGTGAGGGCTATGGCAACTCCTTCAGCTTGCGCCTCTTGAGATCGTCCATTGTGGATTTTCAGGTGTGTTTAGGATCATAATCCTGTTGTAGAAGCCATCCTCTTTTCATCTTCGGCTACTGTTACAGTCGGTGTGATGTTTGCTTCCAGAATTTGCCGGCATTTAATTGAATTTTTTCCTCCATCTACCAGTAAATGTTACCCGTGCCACTGGCTGCAACACGAGCCCAAAACATGATAGATTGACCCCCGTGCTTCACAGTTGGGGGGAGGTTAATTTCATGAAATTATTCACCCTTTTTTCTCCAAACATATCTTTCCTCACTGCGGACAAAAAGTTCTATTTTAACTTCATCAGTGCAGAGGACTTGTTTCCAAAATGCATCAGGCTTGTTTAAATGTTCCTTTGAACCATATGAATAGTACGTTTTGTCCGCAATGAACAAAGGTATGTTTGGAGAAAAGGCTATAGAATTTCATGAAATGAACCCCTCTCTAACTGTTAAGCACGGGGTGGATCGATCATACTTTGGGCTTCTGTTGCAACCAGTGGTACGGGGAACATTTACTGGTCGAGGGAACCATGAAGTCTATTAAATACCAGAAAATTCTGGAATCAAACAACACACCGTCTCTAAAACACCGAAGATGAAATGAGGATGGCTTCTAAAAAGGATAATGAACCTAAAAGCACCTCAAAATCCACAATGGACTACCTTCGGAGGTGCAAGCTGAAGGTTTTCACAGTCCCCTCACATCATCGAAAATCTGTGGATAGACCTCAAAAGAACAGTGCATGCAAGACCGCCCAAGAATCTCACAGAACTTGAAGCCTTTTGCAAGGAAGAATGGGCAAAAATGCCCCGAAATAAGAATTGAAAGACTCTTAGCAGGCTACAAAAAGCATTTATAAGATGTGATACTTGCCAAAGGGGGTGTTACTAAGTACTTCCATGCAGGGTTCCCAAACTTTTGCTTCGTGCCCTTTTCCTCTTTTTGCCATTTGGAAACTGTAAAAGATGGAAACAAAAAAAGTTTTCTTGCTTAAAATATTAAAGAAATTTGTCATCTTTAACTTCATGCTTTTTGGAAATTAGTTCATCTTTTACTCACTTAGCCATTCACAGTAACAGAAATTTTGACCGGGGTGCGCAGTCATTTGCATGTCACTGTATTTGGGAACTGATCTGAAATGCAGTGGAATGCAAAAGTTTGGGCACCCCTGGTCAAAATTATTGTAACTGTGAATGGCTAAAATCAGTTACGTTATTGGCCCCCTTTCTGGTCCTAACTTCCAACAACAGAGATTCCGTAGATAATCCCTCCATAACTTCCTCTTTTTCTGCCGCCATGACAAAATCTCTGATCAACAGTGCCACGCCCCCACCTTTTTTCCTCCCTCCTTGTCCTTTCTAAAACATTTAAATCTTGGCACTCGAAAAACCGTTCCTGCCCCTGAGCGATCCAGGTGTCTGTAATGGTCACAACATCATATCTCTAAGTGCTGATCCACGCTCTATGCTCATGCACATTGTTGATTATATTCCTTGCATTAAAATAGACAAATCTCAGACAATCGGTCTGAGCGCCATCCCTTCTCTATCTCCTGCCTATCCGCCCTCTCGCGCTGTCTTAAAGCTTTCCCTCTTTGTGATCCAACCGCCTTTTCCTCCATTACTTCAGTTCGATTCCCACCCCCCAGCAATTCTAGTTTAAACTCTCCCTAACAGTCTTTGCAAACCTCCCCGCCAGGATATTGGCCCCTTCGGATTCAAGCGAAATCCGTCCTTCTTGTAAATGTCACACCTGCCACAAAAAAGGTCCCAATGATGAGTAAGTCTGAATCTCTGCACTCTGCTGCAATCCCTACGCCAGCAAGCACTGTGAGGGTCATGTTTTTTGACTTCTCCAGTGCGTTCAATACCATCCACGCTGCTCTGCTGGGGAAAAAGCTGACAGCGATGCAGGTGGATGCCTCCCTGGTGTCATGGATTCTTCATTACCTGACTGGCAGACCACAGTACGTGCGCTTGGAACACTGTGTGACCGACAGAGTGATCAGCAGCACTGGGGCCCCACAGGGGACGGTCTTGTCTCCCTTTCTCTTCACCATTTACACCTCGGACTTCAACTACTGTACAGAGTCTTGCAATCTTCAGAAGTTTTCAAATGACTCTGCCATAGTTGGATGCATCAACAAGGGAGATGAGGCTGAGTACAGGGCTACGGTAGGAAACTTTATCACATGGTGTGAGCAGAATTATCTGCAGCTTAATGTGAAAAAGACTAAGGAGCTGGTGGCAGACCTGAGGAGAGCTAAGGTACCGGTGACCCCTGTTTCCATCCAGGGGGTCAGGGTGGACATTGTGGAGGATTACAAATACCTGGGGAAACGAATTGACAATGAACTGGACTGGTCAAAGAACACTGAGGCTGTGTACAAGAAGGGTCAGAGTCGTCTCTATTTCCTGAGGTCCTTTATTATCTGCCGGACGATGCTGAGGATGTTCTACGAGTCTGTGGTGGCCAGTGCTATCATGTTTGCTGTTGTGTGCTGGGGCAGTAGGCTGAGGGTAGCAGACACCAACAGAATCAACAAACTCATTCCTAAGGCCAGTGATGTTGTGGGGAAGGAACTGGACTCTCTCACGGTGGTGTCTGAAAAGAGGATGCTGTCTAAGTTGCATGCCATCTTGGACAATGTCTCCCATCCACTAAGTAATATACTGGTTGGGCACGGGAGTACATTCAGCCAGAGATTCATTCCACCGAGATGCAACACAGAGCGTCATAGGAAGTTATTCCTGCCTTTGACCATCAAACTTTACAACTCCTCCCTTGGAGGGTCAGACATTCTGAGCCAATAGGCTGGTCCTGGACTTATTTCATAATTTACTGGCAAAATTTACGTATTACTATTTAACTATTTATGGTTTTATTACTATTTATTAGTTATGGTGCAGCTGTAACGAAAACCAATTTCCCCCGGGATCAATAAAGTATGACTATGACTATGACGAATCCTCCACCTCATTCTATTCCTATGCTCACTGTCATGTGGCACAGGCAGTAATCCCGAGATTGCTATTCTTGAGGTCCTGCTTCTCAACTTCCTTCCTAACTCCCTGTCGTCTGCTTTCAGGCCCTCCTCCCTTGTTCCTACCTATGTCGGTGGTACGAATATGTACCACGACCTCTGGCTTTTCCCCTTCCCACTTCAGGATATCGTGGACGCGATGAGAAACATCTCGGACCCTGGCACCTGGGAGGCAAACTACCATCCGTGTTTCATTGTTGCGCCACAGAATCGACTGTCTGACCCCACAACTGTAGAGCCCCTATCACTGCTGCCATCCTCATCCTTTCCCTACCCTTCTGAACTATAGCCCCAAACTCTGTGCCCGAGGCGCGGCCACTGTTGCTTCCCCTAGGTAGGCCGTCTCATCCAACAGTACTCAAGCATGAGCACTTATTGTTAAGGGGGACAGCCACTGGGGTACTCTCTAGCATTTGCCACTTACCTTTACATGGGTAATTACACATGTTCCGGCATTTTAAAAATAAAGAAAAGGCCAAATAAACCTCGATGAACATAGATCACAAACTTCATTTTAAAGCTCGAACTCCTGCACTGATCAGCAGGCAATACGTGTGGGGAGGGTGGGCAGTAGATGTAGGGATCCTCTGCATTGTTTGTGGATGTAATATTGCTTTGTTTAAGAAAATTGGCAGAATCCGTTACTGCAGCAAATATCTGAAAAATTCAGAGCATATATTATGTAATTAAGACAGGCCTTAAGATAAAGAAAGAAGAACACTCGTACTCCATCATACCAGTAGAATATAATTGGTAACAGTGAACTAACTTGAATAAAATGGAATGAAATCCAATACAGAGATGTATAGATATTAGGGTTAGTTTTTTGAGATCTATTGAATTCCAACATCGACTGGAAACAAAAAGAAGGGGGAAACAACCCACAAAAAAGAGGGCGATGTCTCATTGTTGCTGCTATTGGACATTAAAATGATAGTTAAAATCATTTGTAAATACAAATAAGGACAATCAATGAGAACATTTGAAAGTTCAGTCGCAGTAAAATGTAGCCAACACAAAATTTCTTATGATGTCTTCAAACAGAGTCAAGATGAATAAAAATGAAGTCTTAACTCTGTCTATAGATACATTACTTGAACCAAGGCAGGTTAAAGTTTTTAAACACAGGATCGATGGCAATGCGTGGACGGATGTGTTAATATGAATACCATAGTCGGACATAAATCGTACAGTCATGGAACAGTACCGCACAGAAACAGGCACTGCAGACCATCTGGTTAATGTTGAGCTTATTTAAACGGCCTTCTCCAGTTGACCTGCAACTGGCCCATTGCCTCCATACCACTCCCATCCACGTACTTGTCCAATCTTTGATTAAACATTGAAATAGAGCTCGCATGCACCAGTTGTTCCACATTCCCTCGAAGCTCGCAGTGAAGAAGATTCCCCTCATGTTCCATTTACACTTTTCGACATTATCTTTAGTCCCACGCAAACTCGGTGGAAAAAAAAAATACTGTTGTGTTTACCTTTTGCGAACACCTCCTAAATCTATGTACCTCTATGAAATCTCCTCTATGTTATTTTCTACGTTCCAACGAAAAAGAGTCCTGAAATACTTAATCATTCCTTATAACTGGGATCCTCCAGATGCGGTATGTCCTTACAAATATTGTTTACACACTTTCAACCTTATTTACACTTTTTTTGTGAAACTAAGTGAACAAAGTTTCAGACAATAATCCAGATTAAGCCTCACCAGTGTTTTATCGAACTTTCACATAACATCCCCTCTGCTACACTCAGTATTTTGATTTATCAAGGCCAATGTGCCGGAAGCTTTCTTTACGATCAAATCTCCCTTCGACCTCACTGTTTATCCGTTTGTTCTATCGCACTCATCAGCACGCTGACATTCAGGTTTTTTTTCAGCCAGGGACACAATATTTTTTTTTTAAATCACGGTTCCCTACACCTGGTATCTTCATTTTATATTCTGACATTATCATAGAAGCATCGCGAGCTCAATATTTCCGTTTTGAAGGCTTGCCATTTGCCAATAAACAACCTGTCTCAATTCAGTCTTGCTTGATCCTTTGAGATACCATCTCAACTGGCCGTTCTCTAATTTAGAATCTCAATATGCGGCCCAGACCTATATGTGTGTTTCTGCTGCTGCAGTGCCTCAGAACGGAGCGCTGTCCACTTAGAACAGAAAGAAGGAGGATTTTCTTCATCGAAGTGGAGGGGATTCTGTGCAATGTAGTGCTAAAAAAAAAAGGTTGCGGAGTGCCGAGTGACATAATGCATTTAAGTGGTGTTTGATATGTTATTTATTAGTTAGTGCGCCAAGATTGCGGGAAAAAAAGACAGGGGAATGGGGTTTTAAGTGTTAATAAAGCAGCCATGATGGAATTGAGGAGGAGAATCGATGAGACGCATGACCTTATTCTGCTCCAATGTTTTACAGCCATATGATTTACTTGTTGGAGCATTCGTAAGGGCCGCATAATTCCCAGGGCCAACATAGCATGCTTATCACATCATTCTTCAGAATGTGAAAGAAATCGACATTCCAGACGAAAACTAAGTGGCCACGTGGAGAACTTACAAAATCATAACGTTCATCAGCGGGAATGGACCTCCTAACGTAGAATTATCGCTTTAATGGGTTCTGCAAACTTGTGAGCTGCCATATCATTGCAGCAGATTGAACGTTGTGTAACCTGATGCGCTACTATGCCAGATCAGCATGATAAGCCAGCCTTAAGTTAAATTAAACCGGGACACGAAATTGGTACGTAAGAGTGAGAAAAGAACCAGCATTCTATCCCTCAACTATTGTCAGGTTATCTTCATTTTGACATGCAACTTTTGTCATGCGTATATAATTCATTAAATTATATATACCATTCCTGTCTACGTGCGTTTGTTGTGCATATGGTGAATATTTGCTTTTCACGGATTATGAACACATTTCCGACATTACAGAATAGTTCAAGTCTGCGCTTTTCTGCGGAATTTGCAGATCAGAAATGCCATCTGGCATCCAATTGGTTGCAAGTGATAGATTGCGATGTTTGCAAAGTTTGATCTGACTGCCCAAGAAATCTGAGTGAATGTTGCACGAGCTAATTGAAATCATCCAATTAAGAACTTTCTGGTTAGCTGTGAGAAATTGTTAACCAGGTTATTCATGTGTTTATATCTGTAGTAATCACAGATGGACTCAAGCTAGGCGCTGATATAAATAATCTCAGAAACGTCAATCCCAGATGAGAATGCAGAGGGACAGAAACGGAACATATTTGTCCCCACCAACGCATAACATATTTTGAGAGAGAAAGATGCAAATGTTCAAATGATCTACCAGTAATGGTTAATCTTCTGTCAGCTGGAGGGTATTAAAATAGAGATAATATTCAGGATTATTCTGGGTCTTTTTTTTTCCCTCCCCGTAATCGCAGGGATTTCGGGTCCAGTGCAATGACATAACTCACTCGCTGTCTGTATCTATGTCCAGTTATCGCCCGAATTGTTCTTTTTTTTATTCCTCAGAACTGGGTTTATACAGAGGTATTGAGCAAAAAATTAAATAAAATATTTCGTTTAATATATAATATTAAATAGTAAATTTTAATATTAAGTTAATTTTAATTTAGAATATTGAATCGTCATCATCATCATATAAATTAAATCGTGGTCTGAATTGTTGATCTGTGCAGTGTCTGTTGGAGTTGTTGTTGTCCACCTTTAATGTATTTCCCACGATCAAAAGATGTTCTGGGCAGAAACTGAAGGAATTGGATTTGCTATTGATCGTGCTGATGCTTTGTCAGAAGGCCTCCACCACCACCCCAAACAGTGCATTTCGGGGAATATACTCACGAATACAGATGTAGTAATATAAAGGCATCCGTTAGTCTTGCAAGACCATGGGTCTACGCCTGGAAAGTTTTCACTCTCCAGGGCACAGGCCTGGGCAAGGTTGTATGGAAGACCAGCAGTTGTCCATGCTCCAAGTCTCCCCTCTCCACGACACCAATGTTGTCCAAGGGAAGGGCATTCAGACCCATACAGTTTGGCAACAATGTCGTCGCAGAGCAATGTGTGATGAAGTGCCTTGCTCAAGGACACAACACATTCTCTCTCTGTGGCTCGAACTTAGGACCTTCAGGTAGCTAGTCCAATAACTTAACCACTTGGTCACGTGCCCACACTGGCTGCTGGCGTAGTGGCATCAGCGCCGGACCTCGGAGTGAAGGTTGTGGAGTTCGAATCCAGCAAGCTCCCTTCCACGCTTTCCATCCATGCTGGGTTAAGCGTCGAGCCAGCAACTGGGCCTCTTAAAAATAAAAAAAGCTTACTAAAAACCGCCAGTGTCCCGATGACTCCACTTTGACTTAAGGAGTTTCTTCATATGTAATTAAAAATAAATAATTACCCAGTCTCACAGTAAATGCATGCCATCTCATATTAGATATAATGAAACACACACACACACAATAAAAACGACAACAACTGAGGATAAAGTGCTGTTCGCTGATTTTATCTAATCTTCTCATAATCTTATAAAGTTCTGTACATCTTCCCGTGTCATCCGCCACTCCAGAGAGAATAACCAGAACGTATCGAACCTCTCGTTGTATCATTTGCCTTCAAATCCAGGCAGCATCCTCGCCAAACCTTCTGCACCACACAAAATCCCCGACGTATTTCCCATTTTGCGGTGACTAGAAAATTATACAACATTCCAACTGCTCCTAACCAGAGATGTGTAAACTAGCAAAATAGCTTCCTAACTTTAGGATTTCATGCAACGACTAATAGCTGCAAGCATTCCTGGTATCTTCTTAACCACACTGTCAACCTCTATGTAGCTAGTGTCAGGTAGCTATGAACCTGCACTACGAGATCCTTCTGCTCAGCAGCACTATTCGGGGTATCGAACTTAACAGTGTACTGTATCTTTACATTTACCAAGCTGAATCAGTACCCAGTTGGCAGAGCGAAATACAGTCGTCATTTCACCGCCCATATCTGCAACAGTTTCCACTGAGTTTTCGGCGAGTCGTCTACTCTCCCCACGACATCACCAAGTCTAGCTAAATTTCTAGCGCCTACATAGTATGTCTATCCCGTACATTTTAGAGATCTGAAATAAACGATGTTACCAGACAAAAGCTACGTTGTCACGGAGTGAACGTTAAAAATCAGCAAATGTTACAGCAGGATTAGGCCATCTAACTTAGATCTTCCGCTGTAATGAGTTGTGCTGACTTGTGCACTTCCATATCCTTGCAGAATATTAAACGTGGCACAACCCGGTGCGCTACTATCCCATATTAGTCGGTTAAGACAGGCTTACCTTAAACGAAACCGGGACACGAAATATGTATGCAAGATAAGAAGCAGGAATATATCGTTCAACTATTTATATTGTGCCCGGTTATCACGTCTTTTGACATCCTCTATTTTCTCATCTGTTTGCTCCTGTTTACGAGCGTTCGCTGCATATATGCTGACTGTTCGCTGTTTTCGAATTACGAAAACATTTCAGACACTGTATGATGGCTCAGGATTGTGCTGATCTGAGGAATGAACAGAACTGAAATGGTATCTGTTATCCAGTCGGTTGCAAGTGACAGGTTGTGATCTTTGTCGAAACTGGTGTTAATACGCGTGAAATCTCAGTGCATGTTGTATAAGTAGTCACTAAAAAAAAACACACAAACAAACACATAACTTTATGCTCAAGTGTGGGAAATTACTTGTCAGCTTATTTAATGTTCTAAAATCTATAGTAATCGCAGATGGACTCGCGGTTGGCGCTGACATAAATACTCTCAGAAATACAAGTCCCAGGTTAGAATGCGGAGGAACAGAAATGGAACCAAATTTTCCCCACCAACGCAGTGCTTATTTAGAGGGAGAAATATGCAAATAATCAAACAATGTAGCAGTTATGATTCACCTTTCAGATATCCTTCTGTCAGCTGCATTGTATTAAAATTGGTATTAAACAGGATCGTTCAGCGTATTTTTTTCCCGAACTCACAGAAAAACTTAACATACCGAGTCCAGATCGGGTGAGATTTAATGAATCACTCGCTCTCTGCTTATACGGCCTCTTATCGGTCGAGATGTCCTTTCTCTCACACATGTTGTTTTTAGAATATTATCCTTCTGCTAGTCTGCACTCTTCAGGGTAGAGAACTCAATAGTGTATTTTATCTTTACGTTTAACTTACCAACCTGCAGTACTACACAATTGGCAGGGCTGAATGCGATTTTCATTTTACCAACCATATCTGCAACAGTTCAATTCTCCACTGTGTTTTGACGAATTTCCTACGCTATCCACAACATCAGCAAACTTTGTATCTTCACAAAACATGCTAACCCGCACATTAATATGTTAGTTTTATAATTTATCTATATCACAATTAACAGAGATCCCAGCACATATCCGTGTGCAATACTATTAATAACATAACTCCTGCTAAAATAAGCCCCTTCGACCGTCAGCTCTCTCTTTGCTGGGCAAACCAGTTAAGAATGCAGAATGGCGAAAGAAGCATTCATCTCATGCATCTTAATTTTTGATAAGGTCCCGTGAATGATCTTGACGAATGTTTGACTAAAATTCATCTAGACAAAATTCACAGCTCTACCTTCCTCAATTACCATCGGCACCTTTACAAAAAAAAAATCGTCTTTAGAAAGATATGGTGGGCCTGCACAAACTACAACAGGCTCTTATTAATCAGGAACAGGATTTGTAAATATTCTTAAATCCTCTCCATATTAATTACCGTCAGTACCTTCGCCAAGAAAAGTGTTTGGATACATCGATGTCAAACCTCTTCAAGATACCCAAACTATTTTCTGGTTTACTTCAAAATGTATGTTACTAATCTCAGCACTAACATCCCTATTCTCCGGATTCTCCTCCTTCGTCAGACGCAAGAACCGAGAAAACAAAACACCTGAATTCTGATACACGTTGTTGTTCTCCGAGACCTTTTGAAGGGATTATATAAAGGAAAGGTTTTTCTCAAACATGAGAATTATTCACGGCGACAGAATGTGGGGCTTTACACGGTAGACGTTCCATAAAAATGATGTTCGAGACTTTATGGAAGGGCAGATTTCTTTGATCCAACGTGATCACATTTTTGGAGATCTTACTGTAATAATCTCAACCTGAATGGATTGTGTTCTCCGTTGGTCGGTCGCATTTAAATGCAGAGTTTTGGAATTTTAGTGTGCTTTGAAATGATATTATATGGCCCTAAAGCATTTCTTGGACATGATCCAATGATTTTGACATTGTATTCAGACATATCCATTACTGACACCTTCAATGGGATGATGTTGTGGAATTCTCTGTTAAGAATCAATGGTTCTGATTCCTCTGGCGTGCTTAATGCTGGGGTGTAGTATTGGTCGTCCCTTGCTATTCCAGCAGGGATGTCACTGTTTTCAATCTGACACGATCGGATATTCCAAGAACGAGAACCAAATAAGCAAATGGACACACATTTTGAGGCAAAAATGTTTTTCGGTCTATTCAGGCGTTAAAATGCGAGTGGCGGTGGGGATGGGGATTGTGGAACAGTTTCCAGGTACACGCGCAGCACTGAATGGGTTACTGGGGGTGATGAAACGATGGAGAGACATAGCATTTCAATACTCTTATCTCAATATTACCCTGTTAATCGAAATCCCCATATTTTCTTGATCAGGAATGGTCGCCGCAGGGAAGTATCCTGTCGGGTTCTGTCTGACAATTTGAAAATAAAAACAGACCACTGCATTCAGAGAGTTATTTTCAGGGATATGAATTCACCATATTGCCACGAGGTCAGTGTGCGAGCTGCGAAATATTCTGAGAACTTGAGACTTCAATTAGAAGGAAGGAAAGTTAATGCCTCATGTCTGAATCCCAGTCTTTTCCAGCTCCCTGGTAATTCAGTGAATGATAAATGCAAATTTGGATTTAATCTGAATGTTGCACCCCCTGACCAATAAGACCATTTTCTGGCTGTATGTGAAACCTGTTGCTGGGAAGATGTTGATCTCATGGTGTTCTTTTTCATAACCAATTACTTTCTGTCTCTGTGCAGCCGACTGGAACCAGTTTGTTTTTCGTTGCATGGGACATGCAGATGTTTCCTTTCAGTTGTTTCAGTGAAGTCAAATGTTGGACTCCGGCCACAGAAATTGAATGAGAGATGTAGATTACATGTGGATCGGAAAGGAGATTAAAAGCAAAAATTCCAATAAGTGTCAATCTTTCATTCATACATTTCGCCTGCAATCGCATTCAAATATGCAATGTTGATGGAAGTAATAAACGGTCAGTTTAATTCGAAAGGATGAATTCAATATATGAAAGATTAGTTTATCTTTAACATTGTGTGGCTTTGCAATCTTAAAGGAAAGTCTTTCAACCACATTCTGTACTACTGCCATGACTGAGGAAATGGAACATAAGATTAAAACTGCGGCCAGATTAATCGTCCCTCTAAACTATTCTATCAGTCAATTGATACCATCCAATTTAATTTGAGATACCCTCCAAAATAAGTTCCCTATGCGGATTCCACACGCTGTATCACACAGCCATTCTAACCTTCCTTCATATACAGTATAAAACTGCTTTATACATCAACTTAAATTAATGGGTATACAAACTTTATTTTTAGTTCTCTCTTACTCCACATTTTACCGGTTTTCTGTCAGAAGAATACCATATTTCACAGTCCGGCACGAATAGACGTTGACAATGTAACTGAACGGAAACAGCTGTGCATTCTGTGTTTTAAACAGTTGCTTCCAGCACAGCCATGAGTGGGAGAATGCCTGTCAAGGCCATTCCTAACCAACGACTTCAAAATCTGCCCCGATAATCACAAGCTGCATTATAAATACGCGTCACAATGCGAGCCAGATTGATCGTGCTGATTCATAAAAGTGTGTGGTCAAAAGGTTTCTCCAGAATGGTATCTGGAGCAGCAGGAATACTAATGAAATGTGTACGATCAGCCATGATTAAACTCTAGGATGGGACAGCTGCGAACTGCCGTATGGTCTTCTGCTACTTTATTCTCCCTGCTTCGATGAAGTTCCCCATCTAAACATTTAATGATTCATAATACTTACCCATCAGCGCATTTAAATCATGAATGTCGCCACACCGTGTGAGTAACTAATTGGAACCATATCATTAAGGAGAAAGTGCCCGATATTATTTATAAAAACGGCTCAATGATTTAATTTTACTTCACCTGAGGTGATTTCAATTTCTTGAGGATGTTGTACAAGACTGGTATCATATCTGCATGGTACGTTATCTTGCAACAACAGAAAAATATGGAAGTAACATGCAGAAAATGCTGCAGGGTCTAAACGAGGCAGGCAGCACCATGGAAATGATCGAACACACGAACGTTCATAAAAACTACTCAGATGGGTCAGTCCACCTCTCGGAGTGTCTCTCACTTTTCATCGTTTTGTGTGTAAAATGTGTTCGCCTTGGTGCCACTTTTCGATTCGATCCCATATCAATTACCTCCCTTATGATTTAGATTTCAACAAATTTCCATTTTGAACGCACTGAGAATTTCCTTCTCTACTTCCATCGAGATAGATGTCTAAAGTATCACATCTCTTGGAAAGAAGATGGTTAAGTTCGTCGTTATCATCCGCGTCGATTCGATGTGAAGCATCGCTCCTTACTTCTGGACAACGTCTGAAGAAAACTATTCACCGTATCTAGCGGACAATCGATTGTAGAATCCGAAATGTTATATTTAGTTCATCACTAAGGAGGTCCCATGTGAGTGACACCACATGATGCAATCTTTAATTTGCACGTCAGGCCAGGAAAACACTGCAATGTCTCCAACAAAGGAATATCACATATTCACCAAAATTCCCCGAAAAATGCCAAAACATACTATACAGACATCGTACCGTTACAGCTCCCATGGCCTTCCTGACGTGAAATAAAATACAATTACTCGCTCTTTATTAATTGACGCCGTGAATTCTATTCTGAACCACTTCGATAATCAGCACTCTGATATCCACTCCGGCATTTGAAGAAGATTTTGATATCGTCTTTCATATTATTGGCCAGCTTACTTTCTCATTCTTTCTTCTCCTTATTGATAACGTTTTAGTTGTTTTTTTTTTAGGTTAAAATAACACTATCCAATCCTCTACCGTCAAACCAGTTTCTGCTGTATGACATGCCTTCACCTCGTTAACTTTGATTTCTGTTTTTGCACACGGTCCTGTCATCTTTTCTTTAGAATGCATCTTTCTCCTTGGTGTCTGTGTGTATCCTGTTCCTTCCGAAGTGTTGCGTGAAATTACAGCCATTGCTGCTCTTCCATCACACCTACCGGTGTTCTTTTCCATCCATTTCTGCCCAATTCCTCCCTCATGCCTTTGTAATTCCCTTTACTGCACTGGAATATCATCCATCTGGCTTGAGCCTCTCCTTCTCAAATTTCAGGGTAATCTCTATAATATAATAATCACTTGCCCCGAAGAACGATTTCCCCTTCGATTTCCAATCAATTTTGGTTCATAGCACAGCAGCAAATGCAGAATAGCGGATCCTCTCGTGAGCTCAACCACAAGTTGCTCTGAAAACATAGAAACATAGAAACATAAAAAATAGGTACAGGAGTAGGCCATTCGGCCCTTCGAGCCTGCACCGCCATTTATTATGATCGTGGCTGATCATCCAACTCAGAACCCTGCACCAGTCTTCCCTCCATACCCTCTGATCTCCCTAGCCACAAGGGCCATATCTAACTCCATCTTAAATATAGCCAATGAACCGGCCTCAACTGTTTCCTGTGGCAGAGAATTGCACAGAATCACCACTCTCTGTGTGAAGAAGTTTTTCCTAATCTCAGTCCTAAAAGGCTTCGCCTTTATCCTCAAACTGTGACCCCTCGTTCTGGACTTCCCCAACATCGGGAACAATCTTCCTGCATTTAGCCTGTCCAATCCCTTTAGGATTTTATACGTTTCAATCAGATCTCCCCTCAATCTTCTAAATTCCAACGAGTACAAGCCCAGTTCATCCAGTCTTTCTTCATATGAAAGACCTGCCATCCCAGGAATCAATCTGGTGAACATTCTTCGTAAGGATATCTTTCCTCAGATTAGAGGACCAAAACTGCACACAATATTCCAGGTGTAGTCTCACCAAGGCCTTGTACAACTGCAGTAGTACCTCCCTGCTCCTGTTATACCTCCTTGCTATAAATGCCAGCATACCATTTGCCTTTTTCACGGCCTGCTGTACCTGCATGCCCACTTTCAATGACTGGTGTATAATGACACTCAGGTCTCGTTGCACCTCCCCTTTTCCTAATCGACCACCATTCAGATAATAATCTGTATTGCTATTTTTGCCACCAAAGTGGATAACTTCACATTTATCCACATTAAATTGCATCTGCCATGAATTTGCCCACTCATCCAACCTATCCAAGTCACCCTGCATGCACTTAGCATCCTCCTCACAGCTAACACTGCCGCCCAGCTTCGTGTCATCCGCAAACTTGGAGATGCTGCATTTAATTCCCTCATCCAAGTCATTAATATATATTGTAAACAACTGGGGTCCCAGCACTGAGCCTTGCGGTACCCCACTAGTCACTGCCTGCCATTCTGAAAAGGTCCCGTTTATTCCCACTCGTTGCTTCCTGTCTGCTAACCAATTTTCTATCCACATCAATACCTTACCCCCAATACCGTGTGCTTTAAGTTTGCACACTAATCTATCTCCTGTGTGGGACCTTGTCAAAAGCCTTTTGAAAATCCAAATATACCAAATCCACTGGTTCTCCCCTCTCCACTCTACTAGATGCATCCTCAAAAAATTCTATGAGATTCGTCAGACATGATTTTCCTTTCACATATCCATGCTGACTTTGTCCGATCATTTCACCGCTTTCCAAATATGCTGTTATCCCATCTTTGATAACTGACTCCAGCAGTTACCCCACCACCGACGTTAGGCTAACCAGTCTATAATTTCCCGGTTTCTCTCTCCTTCCTTTTTTAAAAAGTGGGGTTACATTAGCCACCCTCCAATCCTCCGGAACTAGTCCAGAATCTAACCAGTTTTCAAAACTTATCACTAATACATCCACTATTTCTTGGGCTACTTCCTTAAGCACTCTGGGATGCAGACCATCTGGCCCTGGGGATTTATCTGCCTTTAATCCCTTCAATTTACCTAACACAACTTCCCTACTAACATGTATTTAGCTCAGTTCCTCCATCTCACTGGACCCCCTGTCCCCTACTATTTCTGGAAGATTATTCATATCCTCCTTAGTGAAGACAGAACCAAAGGAATTATTCAATTGGTCTGCCATGTCCTTGCTCCCCATAATCAATTCACCTGTTTCCGTCTGTAGGGGACCTACATTTGTCTTTACCAGTCTTTTCCTTTTTACATATCTATAAAAGCTTTTACAGTCAGTTTTTATGTTCCCTGCCAGTTTTCTCTCATAATCTTTTTTCCCCTTCCTAATTAAGCCCTTTGTCCTCCTCTGCTGAACTCTGAATTTCTCCCAGTCCTCAGGTGAGCCACTTTTTCTGGCTAATTTGTATGCTTCTTTTTTGGAATTTATACTATCCCTAAATTCTCTTGTCAGCCACGGGTGCACTACCTTCCTTAATTTATTCTTTTGCCATACTGGGATGAACAATTGTTGCAGTTCATCCATGCAATCTTTAAATGCTTGCCATTGCATATCCACTGTCAATCCTTTAAGTGTCATTTGCCAGTCTATGTTAGCTAATTCACGTCTCATACCTTTAAAGTTACCCCTCTTTAAATTCAGAACCTTTGTTTCTGAATTAACTATGTCACTCTCCATCTTAATGAAGAATTCCACCATATTATGTTCACTCTTACCCAGGGGACTCTCACGACAAGATTGCTAATTAACCCTTCCTCATTGCTCAAAACCTAGTCTAGAATAGCCTGTCCTCTAGTTGGTTCCTCGACATGTTGGTTCAAAAAACCATCCCGCATACATTCCAAGAAATCCTCTTCCTCAGCATCTTTACCAATTTGGTTCACCCAATCTACATGTAGATTGAAGTCACCCATTATAACTGCTGTTCCTTTATTGCACACATTTCTAATTTCCTGTTTAATACCATCCCCGACATCACTACAACTGTTAGGTGGCCTGTACACAACTCCCACCAGCGTTTTCTGCCCCTTAGTATTAGCTCTACCCATATCGATTCCACATCTTCCCGGCTTATGTCCTACCTTCCTATTGCGTTAATCTTATCTTTAACCAGCAACGCCACCCCACCTCCTTTTCTTTCATGTCTATCTCTCCTGAATATTGAATATCCCTGAACGTTGAGCTCCCATCCTTGGTCACCCTGGAGCCATGTCTCTGTGATCCCAACTATATCATAATCATTAATAACAATCTGCAGTTTCAATTCATCCACCTTGTTACGAATGCTCCTGGCATTGACACACAAAGCCTTCAGGCGCTCTTTTACAACTCTCTTAGCCCTTATACAATTATGTTGAAAAGTGGCCCTTTTTGATGCATGCCCTGGATTTGTCGGCCTGCCAATTTTACTTTTCTCCTTAATACCTTTTGCTTCTACCCTCACTTTAATCCACACTGTCTCTCTGCACTGGTTCCCATCCCCCTGTTGTGAACTAACCTCCTCTCGCCTAGCCTCTTTAATTTGATTCCCACCCCCCCCCCCAACCATTCTAGTTTAAAGTCACCACAGTAGCCCTCGCTAATCTCCCTGCCAGGATATTAGTCCCCCTAGGATTCAAGTGTAACCCGTCCTTTTTGTACAGGTCAAGACTGCGCCAAAAGAGGTCCCAATGATCCAAAAACTTGAATCCCTGTCCCCTGCTCCAATCTCTCAGCCACGCATTTATCCTCCACCTCATCGCATTCCTACACTCACTGTCGCGTGGCACAGGCGGTAATCCCGAGATTACTACCTTTGCGGTCCTTTTTCTCAACTCCCTTCCGAGCTCCCTATATTCTCCTTTCAGGACCTCTTCCCTTTTCCTACCTATGTCATTGGTACCTATATGTACCACGACCTCTGGCTCCTCACCCTCCCACTTCAGGATATCTTGGACGCGATCAGAAATATCCCGGAACCTGGCACCAGGTAGGCAAACTACCATCCGGGTCTCTGGACTGCGTCCACAGAATCGCCTATCTGACCCCCTTACTATCGAGTCCCCTATCACAACTGCCCTCCTCTTCCTTTCCCTACCCTTCTGAGCTACAGGGCCGGACTCTGTGCCGGAGGCACGGCCACTGTCGCTTCCCCCGGGAAAAAACACAGACATCTTGTTGGCATCTTGGAAATTTCTCCTCCTTTAATACAGCACCAACCTCATTTTCCCAATCTACCGTCAATTTAACCTCCCCCACGAGTATTGTAACAATGTCCTTTGGCATGCATGTTCTACATCCAGTTGTAATTTGTCGGCCAAAACCTTAAGAACGTTTAGGGGTCTGTATGTAACTCCTATCAAAGTCTTTTTACCCTTGCAGTTCCTCAGCTGTATCCACAATTATTTAATAGCTTCTGACCATTTGTTACCTTTATTTAATAATTTAATTATATTTCATACTGACAGAACAACGCTACCCGCTTTACCTACTTGCCCAATGTTTTGATGTAATGCGTATCCTTGAACATTAAGTTCGCAGTTACTATCTTTTAGTGACTATTCACTGATGTCGAGAACATCATAACTGCCAATCTGCAACAGTGCTGCAAGTTCATCTACCTTATTCTGTATTCTGCATACTGCGCGCATTCGAGGACAGCAACTTCACCCTGTTCGATTTTGTCGGTACTTTACACTGCACCATACCTGTTAGATTTCAAGACAGTTAACTCTCTTCAGCACTGTTGTGCGCTATGCCTACAACATTTCCTGCTTTGAAATAAAGAGAGCTCGACCCAAATACTACCCTATGCCTTTTCCTCCTTCTCCCATTCCCTTCAGATGGCAGGACCTGGACATCGATCAAGAGGACGATAGGTCTCTGAAGAAAGGATTTTCATTTGGGATCTCTCGCTTACCCAGACACAGTTTCTTCCTTCTCTCACCCCCAGATCCTACGTCTTACTACATTGATCACTGTCAGTCCCTACAAGAGACTGGGCAGGGCCATGGAGCGCAGTAGAGACTTTGTGTTGCTCCACATCCGCCAGCTAGGTCTTGTGAGGTTTGGGTTGAAATAAAAATGTGTGATCTGGTACGGTGGAGGTATGGAGAAGAGTTGAAATGAGAATTGGGGGACAGAGATGTATAGGGGAGGGGAAAGGAGAAAGGTGTGTCACAATGGCGGGGGCATTGGGAGCAAGGGTGGAACCAAATGCAAGACACATCTTCTGAGGTTAATTAAATTTTAGTTTATTGTTCGATACCAGGAGAGCAAAGCAGAAGTAGGAATAGCGAACAGGATAAGGACTAAGGATTACGACTAGGCTGGGACCAAGTGTCTGGGCTTGGACTCGGAATCGGCTCCCAGAACTAGATGAGACATGAAGAGGCTAGGGTATTGACTCCGAGCCAGATACGGGGAAAGGACCCAGTACCCGGGTTTTGCCTCGGGCTCCGACCCCATGACATGACATGAGCTAGGGAGAGCAGGAACATGGAAAACAGAACCTCGGTCTCGGCAGAACAGGTACACGGAAACATGGACACATACACAGAACACCGAGTCGGGACCCCTCCTTGGGTACAGGACATAGAGTCGGGACTCATGACCCTCCGCGGGGCAACGGCAAGACGGCCTGACCTACCCCACGAAGGCGAGGACAAGACAGGACAAGACATGACCCCCCGCGGGGAAAATGCAAGGCAGCCTGACTTAACCCACGGAGGCGAGGACAAGACAAGACGGGACATGACCCCCCGCGGGGCTAAGGCAAGACAGCCTGACTTACCCCACGGAGGCGAGGATAGGACAAGACAAGACATGATTCCCCGCAGGGCAACGGCAAGTCGGCCTGACTTACCCCACGGAGGCCAGGACAAGACAAGACAAGACCAAAACGAATGAACACCAGAGAGTATCTATCTAGCTCCGGTGACGGAACTGGATCGAAGTGCAGGCGGGGACTGCAGACGAGGGCTAGAGGCGAGAGGGGCAGAGAAGGGATACAGACAAGGGGGTAGGACAGGAATCAGAGACCGCCAGGGCCAGGACTTGACTCAGAACAGGGAAGCCGCCAGGACTAGGACTTGACTTGGTGCTTGAATGCCGCCAGGGCAGGACTTTACTTGGTGCCTGAATGCCGCCGGAGCCAGGACTTGACTTGGTGCCTGAATGCCGCCGGAGCCAGGACTTGACTTGGAACCTCCGGGTAGTGGCGAGCTCTCGACTGGGCCCGGGATCAGTAGACAGTGGTTCTTGATTCCCCGCGGCGGGTTAACTGACAGACCGACCTCGGTGACGAAACTTTTCAGGCTCGCTTTGGCGAGGTAACTGCACAGGGTTGCTCCGATGAGGAAGGGCGATTTCCTGGCACACGCTTCGGCAGAGACTAGGCTTGCTCCGGCCTGATGACATCGACACACTGTACCTTTGATGACTTTGCAGACGCTCCCGCTCCGAACGGCTGAAAGCCGCAGACTATAAACTACTGGTTCAGCCGAGTGTTGATTGCTTCTAATCACCAAAGTCGAGGGACAGGGAAAAACAGGGTATCAACGGTCCGGATCGTAACATAAACAAGCTAAATTTAAAGGGACCCCGATCCGGACAATGACAGAAGCAGCTCAGTTTTAGGCTGCCACACCAATATTTGCGTTGTTTATCATCAATAGTTTAGAGCACCATAGTACTGTGTGATATACCCTGTAATGGATTCCTTTGGGCTTCGATATAAGATGGAATATATAGAGAGACAGCTTATTTCATAGGTTAACAGTCAACTCTGAATCGCATCAAGTAACGATTGGCGTCAGGGAAATGAGGGAAGAAATGTTCGGCCTATAAAACATACTGTTTTAGAAAGAATTGAAATGTGCTGTGTTAAGGGACGGTCCAATCATCATCATCGACACTTTCAACGTGATAGGTCTGGCACAGTATGTGGAAATGTGTTTATACCCGCATTGGAGAACGTCGAGAGTCATATCAAATGTGATGAACATACATTAAACAGCAGCGATATCGAATATGTTATAATTTATGCTTTCTGTTATATTAAGAGATTATACGGCAGAGAAAACATCCATGGCTATATAATCCAGGTCGAACATGTGAACGTAGGATGGACGGAAAGGAACGTTTCAGCACTAATGACAATGATTCATGGAATAATCATGAAAAACTTTCACATTCATGAGTGTCTGAGATAAGGCGTAGGTAGTGATGAATGAGGCCAGGCAGAGTACAGGAAGCAAACGCTCTTCTGGACTTACTGATTTAGGGCGTTCAGGAGACCTGAAATTGGAAGGAATACGAAGACAGATGAGGGGAATTGTCAAAAACATGGCCCATGTTTTACAGTCAGGCACTTTGGTAAAAGAAATAAAAAGCTAGACTATTATCTAAAGTGGAGGGAGATTGGGAAATTGGAAGTGAGTTGTGAGTCCTCGTGTTGGAAATACTAAAGGTTATCGCGCATGCAGTGTCAGTTGTCAGGAGCAAATAGCAATATTGTATTCATTTCGAGAGGAATAGAATATAAAAACAAGTGTGCAATGCTAAAGCTTTTGTTAGGCATTGGTCAGTCTACACCTTGAGAATTGTAAGCTATTTCGGACCCGATATCTTAGAAAGGATGAGCTGACAATGGAGAGGGTCCTGAACATTTCACCAGTATAATTCGCGCAATAAGAGCTAAACGTTTGTGGATCGCTTTTTGGCTGTGGACCTCTACTCGCTAGAATTTCACGGAAATGGTGAAATTTCATTGAAAACTACCGAACATTAATAGGCCTAGATAGAGTGCACATGAATTGGAATTTTCCAGTGATTAGACAATCTTGGATCGGAGAATACAATCTCAAAATAGATTAGATTATGAGGACAAAGCGTCCTCTATTATTGCCATTTAGTAATGCGTGCATTAAGAAATGATACAATATTCCTCCGGTGTGATATCACAGAAACAAAAGACAGACCAAGACTGAAAAACTGATAAAAAACACATAATTATAACATATAGTTACAACAGTGCAAGTAATACCGTAACTTGTTGAAGAACAGGTCATGGGCATAGTAAGAAAAGTTCAAGGTCTCTCGAAAGTCCCACATCTCACGCAGACTGGAGAAGGAAGAAAACACTCCCTGCCATGCCCGACCACAGTCCGACTCTGAGTTGTCCGAAACTTCGAGCCTCCACCCAGACCTCTCACACCGAGCACCGAGCGCCATCTCTGCCCAGCGCTTCGACTCCACCCCGGCCGCCAGCAGCAGGCAAAGCCGAGGATTTGGGGCCTACCCTCCGGAGATTCTCGATGGCAAAGTAGCAGCGTCAGCGAAGCGCGCATTTCAGATATTTCTCCAGATGTTCCTCCGTGCTTCTCACGGCTGTCTCCATCAAATCAGATTTGTGCACGTCCCCCTATTTAACAAATACGATATCATTTCACCGGAGAGGCTACGCGCTGAGTCGCGTCGCCATCTTCTCCTCCCGCCTAAAGAAGGGCTTCACTTTAGATAGAGATGAGGAGGAATATAATTAGCTACAGGGCCAGCAGTCTGCGGAATTCATTGCCTCTGACGGCTGTGAAAGTTAGGTTATTAAGGTTGAATTTAATTGATTCTTCTTTAGCAAGTGTGTCAAATGTTTAAAGCAATAATAAGCAATAATAAATCCGACAGCATAGAATCTCAGACGGGACTTGGGAGGCAGAATGGCTTGTTTCTGCTACAATATCGTATGGTCTTATATAAGAAAAGATGGTGTGTTCGTTCGAAAGAATGATAAAAGGGAAGCAACGATTGGAAAGATGATATCTGATTGAGCACCTGAGGAATATAATGAAGTTGGAAATAAAGTAGAATGACAAGTGAAATAGTTCAGGCTAGATATAATATATGGTAAACACGGCCACAGCTTCTGAGAGAAACTAAGGTCGAAATTGCTGTGTCGGAGTAACTGATGGATGGCCATGTCTCTGTTTCACTGAAGCACGTTTCCTCTGCACACTGTGGACACGACACTCCAACCAGAAGAGTTTTCCATCAATCTTATGTACAGGAAGGCGGCATTAGGAATGGGCAAAGCAGGCGACATATGTCTCACTGTGGTGCTCGGACGCATGTGCAATATAGAGGGATACACTACCGACCGTTAACGAGCCAAGAAAATACGCTGTCGTGATACATTATTCAGTTTACAAACCACCAAAGGCAGAAGCCACGCCAGAATTTGATGGAGTTAATGTCACGATTAACAAACAAGACACGGCTTACCCTGACGACGTTAACCTCCTTGTGGTGAAACTCAATAGGACGATCAAAAACAATTCAATACCCAGCTGCCATCAGCACATTATCTGCAACAAACAGGAACGCCAAACGCATGCAACCATTACTACCATTAAGGATGCCTACCCGTCCATTCCTCAGGAAATCCGACCATTTTTCTGCACACCTGTAAATTAGGGAAGAGTAAGGAGCAAAGCACCGGAAGTGAGGACAGTAAAGACTTGGTCAGGAAAGGTACAGGGCGACTCGCGACTGGTTGGAGACGGTGGACAGGGCCATGTTCAATGACTCAACAGGGAACCAGAATGAATATGTCCTGGGTGTTGTGGACGTTATAAACACACTCGTCTACGAGAGCGTTCCTAATGTCACTGATTCATCCCAACAAAATCACTAAGGGATAAACTAAGAGGTTAGTAATCTGCAGAAAGCTAACAATCTAGGAATGTTCAACAGTTCTAGATATAATGCAGAGAATACCATTTCACAACAGCGTGGCAATTCTGGACTGAATTTGAATCACATCACAATGCCTGAGAGTAGTGGCAAAAATTGAGTGTCATTACCTTCTACAAAGCAAAACAATGCAAATAAATAATTTAAAAAATTGCTTCCAGATCACCTCAATGCCATCCATGCTGTCTTTGACTACTTGAATGTGTAAAATAGACGCAGTTAATGAACATAAGGAAGAACCGATACTCCACGCTCAACAATAGCACTGGTATAACACAACTCCATGTGCATAACCCCGACTTTATTGAATTCATTTCTATAATTTTCACCTAAGTACTACCGCAGTGTCGTATTTATGTTTACCAGCGACACCACACTTGACCGATTCAACAATGTCGTGACGAATTACCATTTAGAAGAAAAATGGAATATGTTGAAGACTAGTGTAACAACAACAACCATCTGGCGACGGGACACAGGCAATTCTCAAGGTCTGATTATCGAGAGCAGGAAGAAGATGGTGGCGGTCAATGGACCCTTTCCTGCTGGGGCATCTGCGTTGGAGTGGATAAAATGATTTTAAATTCTTCGGTGTTAACATGTCAGTTCTGGGAACAAATAGTAAATGTCATTGCGAAAAAAGTCGATATATACATATCCCATTTGCTATATTCGAAGTTTATGTAAATTCAGCGCTTCACCAGACGTTTGACATACTTCGACAGCTGAATAGTGCAGAGGATCCTAACTGACTGCATGTGTTACATTGAACTTTTCCAGAAAAAAAATCAGCATCCATCCTCAAAGTCTCACACTACCTCGGACATGCTCTCTTCTCCAGCCATGCTACCACAATGAAGCAGTAAGCACAGAAGCTATATGTCACACGGTCGATTTCAGGAACGCATGCAACCATTACTACCATTAAGGATGCCTACCCGTCCATTCCTCAGGAAATCCGACCATCTTTCTGCACACCTGTAAATTAGGGAAGAGTAAGGAGCAAAGCACCGGAAGTGAGTCATTGCTCTGAAATTATCCGGCTCCTGAATCCGTATGGATAAATTTACCCAGCAGAGTCCAGAACAGATTCTGCACCCAACAGATTCGCTATCGAGCACTTTTACTACTCATGCCCTCGTGTACTTATTTACCCAATTACTCTTTTTTTGCAGCGTTTATATGTCAGTTTCTGTTTCTATATCTTTTTTTGTAACTTCTTTTATAGCAAATACGTAAAATATTTCTTTAATTTACAGTACATGCATTCAGGAAACCGTATTTCAGGATAGTACGTATTTACATTTCGTACATTTATAATCTATTTGTTCTTTTCTTTGACTGAAGGGATGCATGTGAATTCTCAGCAAGTATAGCGATAGTGTCCCAAGGTATTGTATATGTTAATGGAGTGTAGGAGGCTAACGGCGGACATGCGTGGACGAAACAAGGGTGAAGGAAGGCAAGATGTGCCTGCAGGAATATGCTATGGGCTAGTTCCTGAATAGGTACGTTCTAACATTATTTTTAAATGGATCAGATATGCAGAATAATGACAACAGTGGGAGCCGACTGAATTCAGACATTTTAAGATAAACTAAAATGTAAGGCTGCTCGGTGAAATAACATTAAAATGGAGATGATCCCAAATCATGATTGTACATACACCAAATTATTGACGAAAGCACGACGGAGTTTGTTGGTACCTTGACCATCGTCATTCTGCGCGCACACACAACCACACACACACACACACACACACACACACACACACATGCACACACACACATGCACACAGACGCAAGATATATTGTTAATGGATAGAGATATATTTGACTTTATTCTTCGTGCTTTGGAGTTTATCAGCCTCGAGCTTATGTTGCAGTTTTAATTATATCTTCATAGTCTGCATCTGGAGATTCTCTTTTAATGTATTTGCATTTATTTTGAAATCATTAGCCGCGAGGTAATGCAACATCACTATAAAATGGACAATACTGTGTTCAGTTCTGATCAACTCATTATAGGAATTGCGTAGAAGATTGAGAGACTTGAGAAACGAGATGTACTAGAATGCCGCCTGCTTTGCGGACAATCTTTCTGGGTGACTGTTTAGTGGACTTCGGTTTTTCTCTGAGGAGCGAAGGGAAATGTGAGATGACCTGACAGAGGTGTACAAGACGATAAATGACACACATCGAGTAGACTGCGAGAGACATTTTCTCCCAGCCGATAAATGGCAAATACCGAACCTTTAAGGCGATTGAAAGGAAGCATCGGAGACATGAACAAGGTAGTGGGACGATACTGTAGCGTAGTAGTTGTCAAAATGCTTCACAATAATAGTGGCCCGGGTTCAATTCCCGCCGCTGCTTGGAAGGACTTTGCACATTCTCCCCGTGACCGCATGTTATCTTCGGAGTGCTCCAATTCCCTAACACAGTCCAAGGACTTACCGGTTGTTAGGTTAATTGGTCATTGGACATTTTCCTGTGAATAGGTTCGGGTTAAATTGGAGAATTTCTGAGCGGCGTGGGGCGAATAGCTGTCAGGCCTATTTCACGCTAAACGTCAATAAGTAAAGAAATAGATAAACCGAGAGCGGTAGTACGTGGAAAGAGTTCCAGGGGTGACGGTAGTGGTAGATGCAGGGACACTTAATAAACTCTTAGACAGCTCATGGATGATAGAATTATGTATGAGGGAAAATTAGATTATTCCGAGAGCAGGTTAAAATCTCACCATCTTGCGCCAAATGACCGGTACTGTATTATATTGCTCTACATCGATGTTGTCTGAGCTAATACTGCTCCCAAGAGTATAGGCAGGTTGTGGAGACTACGTGTAGATCGGATACTGAGATATAAGGACCCTGCTAGAATAAAGTGCATGTACTATCAGCCTGAACGAGCTTGGTTGCAGTTTGTTTCCACTGAAACTGCGAAGTCTCAGGTGACTCCTAATAGAAGGGTATAATGTTATTGAAGGCCGTAATGGACAGAGAAAATTACATTCTTTTTTCTGTGTTTGCATATTTAGTACGAGAGTGTATATAACTAACTTCAGAGATATTTTGTTTAAGGAGTTGTGCGTGTCAGTTTTTTTTTTCTGTTGCTGTTGCTTCATAGATAATGATGCTAGGTGCCTTGAGAGCGCTGCCAGGGAAGATTTATAACTGAGTTGGGTTCTGAAGAATTTGTAGGACCGCTGTAGAAGCGGTCTGCGACCCAACGACGTAAAAGATTAACTGAATTTTATTTTTCAGAGTTCGTCCTCCACTCAAGTCTGTATTTGTACGTGACATTCCTTCCTTCTAATCGAGATTCGTTTTGGTATATAGGGAGTTATCTCATCGATTACAATTACGTACTTATCGGAAAATATTTTGCAATGAAACATGTACACTAAAGGGAATAAATCAACGAATGTCTTTTGAACAAAAATAAATCTACAGAATACGCAGAAATTTCCGCTCATATTCCACTAAGTGTCAGTATATCTAAAATAACTAATGTCCCCGTTGAAAGAAATCGGTTGATCCGTTAACTAAGTCTGGCGCCCCTCCCCCTCTCTCTCTCCCCCCGCCCTCTCTCTCCCTCCCCACCCCCTGTCTCTCTCACACTCTAATTCACATAGGGGGAAAACCATGATGAGCTGATTTAGATAAGCACCAGATACTTAATAGACGTTTCCCTAATAGAATACAGCATAAATAACTTGAGAAACATGCAAAATCATTCGTCAACATGCTTCAGAGATATTTCATATTCTAATGAAAATTTCTGCCTAAGAAAAGAAAATAATAAAAGAAGGCCGCACGTTAGTCTCAATACATCTTGCTCCACTACTTTTAATTTTACTTAGGAAATGTTTTAAATTTCATGTTTTACAACAACATCGGTAGCTATCAGCATTATTTTCCGATGAAGTACAAATATCACGAATGGCATCTTCCATAGAACAGTCAGACATGCTGTTTTCATATTTTAAACCAGGCGATTCTGTGTTTCTAAAGTTACTCTCGCTGCTCCATGTATTCGTTTACCCACAATATTTCTTTGAATATATCTATGGTATCAGTGATACCATCCTGTTGTAAGAGTCACTCCTTATAACAATGGTCAGTGAGGCACAGACAGGTCCGTATTTACCGACAGGAACCTTTATTGCTTAAAGTAAGCAGTACGTGAATTCACACAATAAATGTCGTATGTTCACACCCACTCCGTTTCCTTGATTCTTCTGAATAGTCATAGAACACCAGAGGATTACTTGGGCAAAGGGATCTCCGCTATCCACGCGTTCTTCGTAGTCCCGACTTACTCGCCACGTATTCCCAGCAGGGTTGCTCACGCTTGCGTCAGCGATGGTAATTGTTCGAACATTGTACAGGATGCGTACACATTTATATCGATTCTTTATCAAATCAAATATTGCATTCCAGTGTCATTGGCAAAGGTTATCTGCCTTTCCTTAAATTCCTTGTTATTGCTCTGCTCCAATCCAGCACCCATTTATTGTTCTCTTGCCATCAAAAACAGTCGATGATATATGACTCTTTGATCCCAATCAGCAACCAGCTCGAATAACTGCACGCAAGCACCAAGCCTAACATTCACACGTTTGCATGTTCTATGCAACAGAGCAGTATCATACAATGTTTTTTTTTTTTGAAATTGAAATCAAGTCCAGCAGTTTACCTGGAGCACCATTAGGTCATCTTCAAAATGTTGACCAAGCCAAGCACTTCAAGCTGACAATATGGAAAATAGAGTGTTTTCACAAAATGGCCGACTTCATTACACAGCATGCGGAAGGAACAAAGAACTGTCAGTCTGCTTCCACTGTCCTCGATTAATTCAAATTCACTGATTTCTAGACTCCAAGATAGAGCTATCGGATTAACTTTCTTCGATACATTGAGAGCAGAATATATGTTTATTTGTCTTTTTTTTTTCTTTTTATGCTTGAATTGGTCTGCAATTTATCACTGAGGCACGGTGTACGTTAGACTGAGCAGACGTTGAATGGACAGAGTTTTAGTGAAAGGAGTAAAATGTAATAAAGTCAATACATATGTATGAATAGAAACACAGGAGAATGACGGAGCAATAAGTATGAGACCCCAACGTTTCAGTATTCATCCTCGGCAGCCAGAATGTCACTTATATCTGCATAACCACATACATAATTGTAGGTCTTTCTGACTGGTTCTATCTATCAATCTATCTACCTGCCTAACTATCTATCTATCTATCTATCTATCTATCTATCTATCTATCTATCTATCTATCTATCAACCAATCTATCTATTTATCTATCTACCTGCCTATCTATCTATATATTTACCTATCTCCCTGTCTCTGTGCTTGTTACGATCTGTGCCTGTAATTTATTGGAAACGTTTTACAGTTTGTGTATTTTGTCAGATCCGTAGTTTTCACTATTCGCTTTTATGCAGGTTTTAGAAATATCTTAACACATCTGCAAAACATAACATAATCCAGGTACGTTGGTTTTTGCATGTTATTCAAAGTAGATGCTCTCGATCACCTCAACGATTTATACTGCCATTCATACAAGCAGCCAACTGCGAGAAAATATACTATTTTTTTTCTCGCCTAACCATTAATATCCCGTAATCGTTGACTCTGGAACCGAGGTCCGTCCATGCAGTCACTTCTGCAAATGTTCGTGTTAGCTACCCCAAGATCATTGAAATTGCATCTTTCACAATGACATTTTTAACCATTGGTATTTATTAAATAGCATTTAAAAGTGGACAGAACGTGTTAAGGTCTGTAGGAGGTATGAATCAAAGTATATTTTTACAAATACCTTGCTGCGCAAAGAAAGCACAGTTGACATGATCTATATGTTACCTAATTAAGTGTAATCTCAAGTAAATCTAAACTCTCTTACAGTCGGGTATGAGGTATTTGCAGATTTGAGCCACATCATTAACATATAGATGAAGAAGGGAAATAACAAAAAAAGAATAGCTGTTGCAATGCGTCTGCATTTATTTCATTTTCCACACGTGGCAAATGTAACAAATTAGTTCGCCATCACCGATCACATACCTCGGGCATTCATGTTTAGCTTACTCAGAATAACTGTCAGCATCAGTAGCTCGAAATTACTGAGAAATGTTCTGAAATTGAAAATCACAGTGGATTGATCGTCTTCAAAAACGTTATGCTATTCATGATCTGGAACAGTGATGTTTATTTCACTGAGTGGGATAATAATCATGATAGCCGTGAATCACGTGGCAGAAGGCTGTTAAATGTTAAGTGTAGTCGTTGCGTTTATTTTTAATTGCTACCAGCTTTGAAGGTGTGACTCAAGCTGATTGTGCTGTGGGTGGTGTAACATCGCTTAAGCAAATAGACCTCTCAGCCCACAGGCTCCGCCCACAATCGCGCCCAGGTACTTGGTTGCTTAAATATCAGCCATCGCTCCACAGTTCAAACTCCCCGCAGTCGGATGCCGTCAAGTGCTGTGCAGAGTCGCCCCGTTTGAAATCGTCAGGAGGATGAAATCGCTGCCTTTAATCGGCGTGTTCCTGGCTTTATTAACCCGTGCGTAGATTGGGTTGGAAATATCTCTCACTCTCTCTCATTCAGTCAATCTTCCATTGCGTTCAGTTTTACGTTATAAATTCTAAAGACAAGATCACTGTCTGAAAATTGATTTTCAGGTTTCTTCCTTTGTATTTAACCTACAGGTGTCCATTCCGATGTCGTGTTAACTCAGCCCCCGTTGGAGACTGCCAGACCCGGAGGATCAGTGAAGCTCACCTGTAAAACCAGCGGGTTTGAT
The DNA here is from genome assembly GCF_963921235.1 of Mobula hypostoma. NCBI lineage: Eukaryota > Metazoa > Chordata > Chondrichthyes > Myliobatiformes > Myliobatidae > Mobula > Mobula hypostoma. Next base: position 26,957,180 of record NC_086106.1, read on the forward strand.
CTCGATAGCTACTCTATGTATTTGGTCCGTCAGGTCACCGGACAGGGGTTGGAATGGCTCCTTACATACTACAGTTCTTCATACCAGTATTACGCCCCGGGGATCCGGAACAGATTCACTCCGTCCAAAGACTCCACAAACAATATTTTCACCGTTGATGTGACCCAGCTACAAACGGACGATACCGCTGTCTATTACTGTGCGAGAGACACAGTGCGGCGAACAAGAGTCTAGCCTGTACAATTACGGTGAGATGAAACACTGTGTTTTCTATCATAACCTATCAGTGATTCATTATTCTATTTGCAATAGTGGCAGGACATAAAATGCGCACACATGTTCCTCAATGATTTATTCGCAGTATCACACCTAATATCAAATGCACTGATGTGACATTTTATTCCTGTTTCTCCTCTTTGACATCAGCTGTTCATAATTGTGGAGAAGAACATTTCATTTGATCCAATGTGAACGGTGCAGGGAGAGAGAAATGATGGGTTGTATTTAAATTCGATCCTCTTTGTGAACTGTTGGATAACGTAAAATAGATTCAAAGCCTATTTCAAGAGAAACTTGTGCGTTTTAGTGTCTGCTGTTTTTTGTTACGGTCTGTCTCACTGTGCGTATATAGTGGGTACACTGTGCTGTAAACAGCGCATTTCCCGTACAAAAACCTGGGCAGGTAGTCTACTGCTTTTTGACCACACCAGCACAGCAGAAGAGGCTGCCGAATAGACATTGAAATAAATCGATGTGGCATTTATATATATCGCTAAAAAAAACAACAAAATCAAAAAAATTGTCGTGATGTTCCATCAAAGCGAAGTCATCTACGGATAGAATGCGAAATGACAACATTAGCGGACAAGCTGCAGATTATTTGTCAGAGTTTGTCTCACTGAGGAGGCACCATGTTGACGGTGACAGACGGTAAGAAGCAATTTTTTTTTCAAAAAGTGTTCCAACTGAAATTTAATTTCATATTTAGTTTGTGATTTTGATTACTCTTTCCTCTGATTATGTTTTGGCTTCAATTGAACTTTCGATTAATGTCTCTTTGTGAAATAATTTGTGATTTGTCGCAAAGAGATTGTGGAATTCAGCTTAAAATACTAAAATATTCGTGATTTAGTACTCATTTGCTGAATTAAATAATAGCCTATCTCCTTTTCAACACCCCAATGCTCTCAGTTTTTTTTTTGGAATTGCAGCTTTGATAAACCTGAACAATATGTGTCCATCCTGTACAATGGAAGATATTCCATTTCAATCTATTTCTCCCATCCACGGAGAATAAAACAGAACACAAATGAGAGTATAATAGAACCTTGTTTATGAACATATGCATTCATTAGTGGAACTGCATTATCGACCAGTGAACCAGCTCCCAACATGGCTTGCAGACGGGAAGTTGTTTTTTTCTCTAACCAAAAACTGCAGAACTTCGAGAATCACAGACTCTATGCTGATTTCACATTCGTCATTGTCCACTTTACCGGTCAACGCTAAAGGATTTTTTTTATCATTACTTAAATAGGTGCTCTACCTCCTCTGGTAGTGCATATATGTTTCCTATTTCATACGTGTCCGGCCCTAGACTCGAATTACTTAGCCACCTGTCATTCCTATGTGGGCAGAACGTCTTGGATGATTCGTTAATCCCACTCGGCTAGCATTCTCATGTCTGAATCTGGCACACATAAAACCCTTCTTTAATCGTTTCCTGCCGACTTTAGAAATCTCAAGAGCCCTATCTGAACTTTACATCCAAGCTCCGATGTATGAGTTCTTCGCTGAATGCTCCATCGTCATATCATCCATCTTCCCTTACCCATCTGTCCGTTCCTTGCTTCAATGTGACAAGCCTTCCAGAACTCTTTTACAGATGTTCTTTAAACTACCAAGAGGTCTCCATCCGATATTTCCATGAGTATATCATTTGCCAATTTATAGACCCAAGGTTCTTCCTGACAACATCAGACTCGACTCTCCTACGGTTCAACACTTGCATATACTGACTGCTCATATTTGTCCAATGCTACTGGTCAGGGAGTCATAGTTGCAACCTATGAAATGCTTACCCAACCGAAGACCTGTCACTTGAAAAAGTTCAGCAACAGGTTCCAGACAATACGTCATCTCCTCTCGTTGACATGTCTTCTTACTATATCACCAATCTATCATGGATATATCTATCACATTCTGCTCCATCAAATTATATGATACTGGAACAGTCCCAAACCATATTAAGAACTTTCATTCGAGTGCATGACAATAAGCCCGTTACGTTTGTAAAGTTTCAAAATCTGCCTCCCATCCTACTCGTGTGCTTCTGTTGCGTCCTGTGTGGGGATAATAGAATACATTCAACAGTGTGGTTACATAATTTCTGTTCAAACCTTCTCTCACAAAATCTTAGTAAAGTGTCTTTCCATGGCCTCATTCGAGACGCAGTTGTGTTAAAATCCCTCATCACCAATGCTGCTCCCCCACCTCTTTTAACTCCCTCTCTCTCCCTTTTGAAAAAAAAAATACCTCAACCATTTCTGCCCTTGTGGCACATTACTCTCTGTAATTGCAACATCATCTCTTTTTTCAAGATCTGATGCATGATCTGATTATATCATACTTTTTCATGAGAATCCATTACGTTTCAACCTATTCAACAGACTATCTTTTCTCTTAGTCTCTTTACAATCTCTCTGCCCAGCCCCAGCGAACATTAGTTAATCCTAACCAACAGCTCTGAAAAAACAACCCCTATGACTTCTGGTTGAACACATCCCCTTTATACAGGACAATCTTTCCAATAAAAGATTTCAGTTCTCCGCATATCTGCAACCCATCCCCTGTTACACCTCTGTGGCCACCCCTTTCCCGGTAGGGACAGGAGATTATCTCTCCAAAGATAACTGAAATGTTGAACTCTCCACCTCATTGCACATTTGAAACGGCCTTCTTAGGGGCCTTGCAGGGTGGGGGAGCCCACAATCATGGAGACAGGAAAATGCATTGTATGGAAAATATTTTCAACTCTCCACAACGAAATACCTATTTGTACTACAGCTGTTTACCAGAATATGGTGTGGCATGTGCAGATATTGCGTCGGAAGAAAGAAAAATTCAATTGATTTCGTTTCTTGCTTGTGTCGTGCAATCATCGATGATTAACTGTTTAACATATTAAAACCAATTTCAAATGCATTTATTTACCTCAAGTTCAAAAGGTGTATCATCCAAACGTTGTTATCTCCGTGAACACCCCTGAAGATATTAAGAAGAGCAGACAAGGGACCGCAGTCTGTTCTCTGACCGACTTCCAACCGGCGCACTTCACCGTGACCTGGCTGAAAAATGGACAGCCGGTGAATTCCGGCGTCCTCACCTCCCCTGCTTTTGACGTGAATGGGAACTTCTCAGCGACAAGCCAGGTGACTTTCACGGCGACGGAATGGTTCGCAGGCTCTGTCTATACCTGCCAGGTTACGCACAAAAATTACATGCAAAGCCGAAATATCAGCGAATTTCCAGGTAAGAGACCTCTCCGGCGAAAGTCTGCATGTCACTGTTAGTGTCGACCTCAGTCCAAAGTTAGAACTTCATTGACTTTAGGACAAACACAGAACAGCATATTATTTTGTTCATAATGTAGGCATCTGATCAGTGACATTAGAGTTGTTCACAACCGCTCTCTGGGAACAGTCCAGAGACCGAGAGATCGGAAATATTCTTGCCCTATTTCAATCTCAGAAGATTAATGTTATATTTCCGATTCAGTTGTGGATTCTTAACTGATGTTCATTTGCCATAGATAACTGCGACAAACTACAAGTAACAATTGAACCACCACCAGTGGAGCAGGTGTTACTGGAGGTGAGCGTCACCTTAACCTGCGTCATCACTAATGCGCCTTACGGCGTCCAAGTGTCCTGGAGGCGAGGAGAGAATGTGTTGAAAACAGAGACTGCCTACCAGCAAGGAGATCCCCTCCATAGCGTGATCAGCCAACTGAATATTTCGACACAAGCTTGGCTGAGTGGGGACTTATTCGAATGCGTGGTTAGCCACGAGGAAATGCCGACACCAAAAAAGGCTTACATCCACAAGGAAAAACGTAAGCTGGGGTTGGTAACATATGTATTTGGGGCGGGGGGGGAGGGGCGGCACTGCTTCACTTTTTCTTTGGGTTAATCAAAACAAATGGTGGAGACCACTCAGCAGGTTGCCAATATCTGCGGAAATAGCCCGGCTGGAGAGTCTCGACATACAAAGTTGGCTTCTTACTCCTCACTGTAGACTCTTCCTTATATGCTGACACTATCGTCGGAATATGAGCTGTTCTTCCATGCTGTTCACTTGGAGTGTAAGACGTGCAGGAAACCAGATACATCAGTGTGAACTTGCTGATATCCGCTTTGCTTACCTTATCACTCCATGAATATCCAAAGTCCTTTCTCCGACACCTTCCTCTTTCACCATCTCTTAGCTGTCCTTTACCACGTCGCAGGAACAATCTTCAAATGAAAGCTTTACTTAGTTTTACCCTTTGCGAATATGTTCAGTGACACATCAAGGAACTGAGAAAGTTCAATTCATCTGACCTGGATAACTGAACGATTCCCATAGTCACGGTCATAGTCATAGTCATAGTCATAGTCATACTTCATTACTCCCGGGGGAAATTGGTTCCCCCGGGATTAATTCCCGTGTTCCAAAAGATAAAGAATGCTATCAAAGTATATGGTTAAACTCTCAGCAGAACCAAGTGGCAGAAAGATTAATATTCATCTGAGGGGTCAAATACTCTCGTAATGCGCCTCAGGTACTTCAAAAACCTGACAGAGGAAAGGGATACTGTCTTCCGTGACAGCTTCTTCTTGTCCCAAAACACAGGCTCGAATACTGAAAACCATCACGGAAGTGAAATGCTGTATACTTTTAATATTTCTGCCGAATCACCATTTCTGCCCGTCTAAACTATCATTATTTCATCTCATTTTCCCGGTATAATAATTCCTCTCCCCGTTTTTATGCAGCTCCACATCCTCAGGAACCATCCGTCTCTGTCCTCCTTCCGCCAACAAGTGAAGAGTCCACAGAGAACACTGTCATCCTCACCTGCTTAGTGAGAGGGTTCTCGCCTCGGGAGATCTTCGTCACGTGGACGGTCCATGACACGCGGGTGGATTCACGTAACTACACGAATACCGCAGTTGCGGAAGAGAACGGCAACAATTCATTCTTCATGTACAGCCTGTTGTCTGTTCGTTCGGAACAATGGTCCCGAGGTGCTTCTTTCTCCTGTGTTGTGGCACATGAAACCCTCCCGATGAAGATCATCTCAAGAACCGTTAATCGGTCCGGTGATAAACCCAGTTTTGTCAACGTATCCCTTGTGCTGTTGGATACTGTCGACTATTGTCAGTGATAATTTTACCACTTGAATTAAATGTTTAAATAAATATCAATAAATATTTTTCCAGCAAATTTTGAACTGTCCCCAAGAGCACTTAATGTATTCCAAAGTTTGGAAAAGTAAGGCCTTAGAGGGTTTCGAGTCTTTTTTAAACATGGACCCTAATACACCAAGTGTTGTAAGACAATTTATACCTCCGTCATCAGAGGATTACAATACACGTTTGAACACAGTTTCTCCAGATTTAGATCCAGCGTGCTGGGACTACCTATTTCCGTTTTCTCGCGTCCCATTGAGATTCACAACGGTAGAATAGCGTCAGTCATTGCGCTTTGCAGTGAAAATCGGTCCTGGGAAAAAGTGTAACACATTTTGCAACCCGAGAGGAGCTCACAATTTTTGCACTAGTCAGTGATGAGTTTCCCATACATACAATAGAATACAAAGGCACTTCTGGATTTTAAAAAAAAACACACACGGTCGGAATCAGATAAATGATCATCCTGGCCTGATTATAAAGAGTACACTCAAAGGGGCGCCAAGTTCTTGAGGCGAACGTTTCCTAAAATGCTGTTTACAACAACTGAAATATATGCACAACACGGTAGTCGCAGAAATGTGGTTTCAAGAGCAGGTCAACGACGCACACCTGCACATCACCCAAATACCTCAGAACTTGGACGTAGTCACTATCAAGCACGTAAATACATATTTATCAATAAACAGGGAGAATATTGTATTCCTAAATTGTGCATAAAAGTGAATATACGACATTGCTATTTAAGTCTGGAGCAAAGTAACCATTAACAATTCGTTTTCATGAATATTAACCAAGATATATAAATTAAAGAAATGGGCCAATAGTTGAGAACAGAATGTCGAGGGATCTTTTCTGGGAGGAATCTCAAGCTCGCGCATTTAATTTTCTACTGAGTAAATGTGCTCGAATGTATCATTGTATTAGTGGATCTGTGGACGCAAAATATATGAAACTTAAGTAAGGATCTAGGGTAAGATTCAAGTACCAACTTGGTCAATATAAGATCAGCTCTCTGATTAGATTAGTCTGATTGACCACTTTTCTTTTAACATGACTTTCTGGCAAGTGTAGGAGAGAGAATATGTCTATATAGGTTTCTATCATTCATTATTTCACTATCCTCTTTTATTACACATCAGTGAATGAAACTTCAGTAAAATGCAAGCACAGAAACCTTGGTTGAGACATATACATAAGTATGTTTAAGCTTACATCAGCATTAGGGTTACCGAAATACTAATTTTAAAATTTCATTAATAAAACAGATAATCGTGTCCGTAATCTCTTAATCATAACATACACACAACCAAAATTACCACATCTGTTCTAAATCAACAGATAAATTTGAGAGGAAATTCATAAATTGACAAGCTGGAGGCACTATCGGTTCAGCGGACATGTCTGGAAACACGTAAACAAGGCGACCAGTAGTTGTACATGCGCACGTACAGAGAGACGTCGGTGAATAAATATAGAGGCACGCAACTCTATGAAAAAAATACCAATATTCACATTAGCCTACACTAAAATAAATACTTCAGCGCAATTCCCCACAGATGGATTTCGGACTGAGTCTTACAGCAGCAACACAAACATTTGATAGTATACATGAAATCTCACTAACTTATATTAGCAAATACATTATCCAAGTCGCAATATTTTACAAATTCTCTCTGATATCTATTTTAAATCATAAGGTTTTGTCAGCCTTATTTCTTTCTCTATTTCTGCCCATGAAATTGTGTCAACGATTTCTCAGGTGTGAATTTTGAAAACTAATATTATCAAACGTAATAAACCAATGAACCCTTGTGGACAACAACATTAATTACTTTCAAATACAGCTCACAAATAACCGGAGTTAACTCTTATACACAATGTTATACAAATACAAGAATAAGAACTTTATAAATTTAACAACTCGTGCATTTTCACTGAAATTCAGAAATCACTTTATAATTGTTGTCAACAATTTTTGGTAATGATTACATTGACACTGAAATTTCATGGGAAATTAATTATGTAAATACAACTATATCGTGTTAACTATAAGCAAAATAAGAAATAAATGAGATCTTTCAGTGGACAACAACCTGAATGTATGTCATTTCTGCTCTCGGTAGATTTTGCAGAAGACATCCGGATTGAAGACTATGGGGAAGACACAGAGAACTTATGGACGACTGCTTCCACATTCATCATCTTGTTCTTCCTGAGTATTTCCTACAGCGCTGCCCTAACTTTAGTGAAGGTGAGAACATTTAGTTCACTTATCTTTTCCTGCATTTGGAGATGATGACTAAATGTCGATGACGTTAACATCGTCCGGGGCCTAAAATCTTAGGCTATTGCTGCATTTGTGTTTTCTTTATTTCTGTTGTTTTCACAGGTGAAGTGATCGCTCGAAAATAGGAAGGAGCGGATTTTTCTTACTGAACTATTCACATCTGAGATAACATGCAAGAATGTACCACCATTTGAAGCTAGCAAAGCCATGGACTGAATTCCTGTTTTACAGCTGGAATGTTCATCACCGCAACTTTACAGTTATTCATTAAAGCTTTATAACATGCACACATAAGTCCATTTTTTCCATGAATTATATCACATGTTCGGTTTCTTTAACCACGACTCTCTTCGTGTATTCTGGCATCCAGTGCACTTGTGCAACAAAAACAAAATAAATAAATAATTTTCAGAGACAGCTCATGGATTGTTTCATTCCTTTCGCCATATGGGAACAACACTCAATAATCACAATGTGTGCTCAACATGTTGTTCTGAATTGAGAAGGCGGTTAACGAGAAAGGAAGTAAGCACAGGATCTCGTGAGTAGTAATCTCTTAATTGAAGTTTGTGGAATACCCCGGTAATCGTAAGGATATAGTTATAACATAGGTAAATGCATTGTAATGATTTGGTTCAGGCCCCAGGGTTTCAGATTGTGAATGTGAATATATGACCAGAAACGTTGATGCTGTCGGAAGCAGTGAAGAGACCTAAAATGTACCGTTGTGCGCAAAAGTCGGGAGCTGGAATAGAACAACACCTTCACTCGACCTAGTATCATAAGGCATGCTCCCTAATCCTGACAACGTCCTAGTAAATCTCCTCTGCGCCCTTTCTATAGTTTCCACATCCTTCCGGTAATGAGGCGACCAGAACTGCCAAAGACCTCCTTGTGGCCTCCGGGATAACAATGAGCAGATAAGCAGGTAGCTTTTGGGAATTTGCCAAAATAGCATGGTTGATAACATTGGGATTTCAATTTCCCTGCTCAATAGTTTGTATTCAATGTCCCGAATAATTATAGACAATTCCTTAGCACAAAAGCTGCAGATGTGGCTGAAACTATGAGGTATGCCATTGGAGTCTGTGACGTGGAAGGTATTCGTTTTATCTCAAGTTTGCTAAGCTTGCTTTCTCAATAGCAGCTGCATTGGAAAGTTGTAAGTAAACTCGAACTATATTGCTTTATCTAACTTGTGGTTTCAAATGGAAGTCCGACTTCAGTTTTTAAAATGTAAATAGAGAGCAGATTGAAGACATCAAAGCCCTCTTTGGAAAACGATTTTGCAAATTAGCTGTATATTTGCTGAGAGTCACTGCACTTGCTTTAAAGTATAAGGAAAGTATAAGGCAGTGATCTGTTTAACTTTGGTTATTTCAGACAATGATTCTTCGTTCCAGCATGCTCGTAGAACAAATGCGTAATATAATATCGAATACCAATAACTGATATGTTTATAGGAGAAAAAAGTGTCTGAACTCAACGAAGTTACTTAGACAGAAATTTTAGTATATCGCGAATATCAATGTTCCCAAAAGATGTTTCCAAACTTGTTTGTCTGTGTCTTTGTTATATATTCTCAGGAATGGGACCATTGTTTTCGAAAATCGTCTTTGTTTTTTTTTCAATCTACTTTATCCTTTGTGTACTCGAATCATTAAAAGATAGAAACATGGAAACCCTACAGCACAATACAGGCACTTATTGTGCTGTATCTGAAAAAAAAAAAAAAACAGGGCTATGGGTAAGTCTAGGTAGTTCTAAGGTAAGGCATATTTCGCCCACAAAGCTGTGCGGAACATGTTCTTACCTTAGAACTACATAGACTTACCCATAGCCCTGTTTTTTCTCGGCTCCATGTACCTATCCAGGAGTCTCTTAAAAGGTTTTATTGTTTCTGCCTCCACCAACGCCGCAGGCAGCCCATTCCACGCAATCACCACTCTCTGCGCAACAAAACTTATCCCTGACATCCTCCTTGTACATACTTCCAAGCACCTTAAAACTATCCCCTCTCGTTTAAGCCATTTCAACCTTGGGTAAAAGCCTCTGAAGATCCACGCGATCAATGCATCTCATTATCTTGTACACGTCTCTCAGTTCACCTGTCATCGTAAGTCGCTCCAAGGAGAAAAGGCCCAGTTCACTCAAACTATTCTCTTAAAGCATGCTCCCTAATCCAGGAAACATCCTTGTAAATCTCCTCTGCACCCGTTTCTGTAGTTTGGACTTCCTGTAATGAGGCGAACAGAGCTGAGCACAGTACTCCAAGTGGGTTCTGAGCAGGGTCCTATAGAGCTGCAACATTACCTCCTGGCTCTTAAACTCAATCCCATAATTGGTGAAGGATAATGCACCGTATGCCTTCTGAACCACAGAGTCAACTTGCATAGCAGATTTCAGCGTCCTATGTACTCGGACCCCAAGATTCCTATGATCCTCCTTACTGCCAAGAGTCTTACCATCAATGCTATATTCTGCCATTATGTTTGACAAACCCAATTGAACCAGCTCACACTTCTCTGGGTTGGGATCCATCTGCCATTCCTCAACCCTGCTTTGCATCCTATCAATGTCCCGCTGTAAACTCTGACAGCTCTCCACACTCTCCACAGCACCCCCAACCTTTGTGTCATCAGACAATGTAATAACCCATCCAGCCATTTTCTCATTCAAGTCACTTATAAAAATTACCAAGAGTTGTGGACACAGAACAGAAACTTGAGGCACACCGCTGGATACCGACCTCCATGCACAATATGACCTACCTACAACCACTCTTAGCCTTCTGTGGCAAGCCAGTTCTGTATTCACACAGCAATGTCCCCTTGTATCCCATGTCTCCTTACTTTTTCAATAAACTTTGCAAAGGCTACCTTATCAAATGGCTTTCTGAAATCCATATACACTACATCTACGGCTCTACCTTCCTCAATGTGTTTACACACATCCTCAGAACATTCTATCAGGTTCATAAGGCGCGACGTCCTTTTGACAAAGCCATGTTGAATATTCCTAATCATATTATGCCTCTGAAAATGTTCATTAATCCTGCCTCTCAGGATATTGTCCATCAACTTTGCAAACACTGAAGTAATACTCACTGGTCTATAATTTCCTGGGCTATCTCTATTCCTTTTCTTGAATAAGGGATCAACTTGCACAACCCTTCAATCCTCCAGAACCTCTCCCGTCCACATTGATGATGCAAAGATCATCATCAGGGTCTCAGCAATCTCCACCCTCGTTTCCCGTAGTAGCCTGGGTTACATACCGTCTGGGCCCGGTGACATCCAACTTGATAATTTACAAATTCTCCAGCTGAATTACTTAATATCTACATGCTCAAGATTTATAGTCCGCTGCAAGTCATCCCTACAATCGCCAAGATCCTTTTCCGTATTGAATACTGAATCAAGCATTCATTAGGTGCTTCTGCTATTTCCTCCGGTTCCATGCACACTTTTCCAGTTTCACACTTGATTGGTCCTATACTCTCATGTCTTATCATCTTGCTCTTCACATACTTGTAGAATGCCTTGGAGTTTTCCTTCATCCTGTCCGCAAAGGCCTTCTTATTGCCCATTCTGGGTCTCCTGATTTCATTCTTAACCTCCTTCTTGCTAGCCTTATAATCTTGTAGATCTCTATGATTACCCAACATTTTAACCTGTCCTAAACTCTTCTTTTCTTCTTGACTAGATTTACAACAGCCTTTGTACACCACGGTTCTTGTATCCTACCATCCTTTACCTACCTTATCGGAACGTACCTTTGCAGAAGGCCACGGAAATATTCCCTGTATATTTGCCACATTTCTTCCTTACGTTTCCCTGAGAACATCTGTTTCCAATTTAGGCGTCCAAGTTCCTGCCTGACAACCTCATATTTCCTCCTACTCCACTTAAACGTTTCCATAACTTGTCTGTTCCTATCACTCTCCAATGCTATAGTAAAGGAGATAGAATTGCGATCACTATCTCCAAAATGCACTCCCACTGAGAGACCTGGCACATAACCGTGTTCCTTTCCCAATAGCAGATCAAGTACAGCTTGTCCTCTCATCGGTTTATCTACATTTTGTGTTTTTAAAAACCTTCCTGATTACACCTAACCAACTCCGCCGGATCTAAACACCTCGCTCATTAATGATGCCAATCGATATTTGGGAAATTAAAATCTCCCACCACAATAACCCTGTTATGACTACACCTTCACAGAACCTGTCTCTCTCTGTGCTCCTCGATGTCCCTGTTAGTATTGGGTGGTCTATAAAAAAACACCAGGTAGTGTTATTGACCCCTTCCTGTTCCTAACTTTCTTCCACACAGACTCCGTAGACAACCCCTCCATGACCTCCTCCTTTTCTCCAGCCGTGACACTATCCCTGATCAACAGTGCCACGCTTACACGTCTTTTGCCTCAGTCCATGTCCTTTCTGAAGCATCTAAAGCCTGGCAGTTGAAGTAGCCATTTCTGCCCTTGCAAATTCCAAGTCTCTATAATGGCCACAGCATCATAGCTCCAAGTGCTGATTCACGCTCGAAGCTCATCCGCTTTGCTCATAATGCTCCTTGAATTAAAATAGACACATCTCAAACCATCGGTCTGACCGCGTCTCTTCTCTATCACCTACAAAGCTTTCTCTATTTGTGAACTAAACCCCCTTTCTTTCGTCACTTCAGTTTCGATCCACCCAAGATACTGTAGTTTGAACTCTTACCAATATCCTTCGCAAACCTTCCCGCCAGGATACTGGTCCCCTGGAATTCAAGTGCAACTCAGTCTATTTTGTACAGGTCACACCTGTCCCAGTGATACAGAAATCTCAATCCTTGTCCATCGCTCTATTCCCTCAGCCACGCATTTATCCTCCACCTCACTCTATTCCTATACACGTTATCGCGTGACACGGGCAGTAATCCCGAGATTACTACCTTTGAGGTCCTTCTTTCCTAACTCCCTGTAATCTGTCTGCAGAACCTCATCACTTTTCCTAAGCATGTCGGTGGTACCAATATGTACCAAGACCTCTGGCTGTTCTTCTTCCCACTTCGAGATATCATGGACGTGATCAAGAAACAACCCGGACCCTGGCACATGGGAAGCATACTACCATCCGCGTTTCTTTCCTGCGTCCACAGAATCGCCAGTCTGACTCCCTAACTATAGAGTCCCCTGTCATTGCTGCCGTCCACTTCCTTTCCCTACAATTCTGAACCGCAGAGCCAACTCTGTTGGACAACTGTTTCTTCACCAGTTAGACCGTACACGCCCCCCCCCCCACACACCCCCGAACAGTACTCAGACAGGAAACTTATTGTCAAAGGGTGCAACTACAGTGATGCTCCCTCGCCTCTGACTTCACCCGTCCCTCTCCTGACTGTTACCCACTTATCACTCTGTCCTGGCCCCAGAGTGACTCCCTGCCTATAGCTGCTCTCTATCACCTCCTCACTTTCAGTGACCAGACGAAGTTCATCGAGCTGCATATCCATTTCCCTAGCGCGGTTCCTAAGGAGCTGCAGCTCGACGCCCCTGCTGCAGATATGGCCGGTGCAGATGCAGGTGTCTCCAGGACTTGGTGCAGATGCAGGTGTCTCCAGAACCTCCCACATCTGACATCGAGCACAGAAAACCGGCCTCACACACATAAGTCCTGTCTGCATTTTACACAGATAAGCTACATCGCCTCGACCCTTTATCTTCGTAGCCCTGTTGAGCCAAAGCATTCGTACTCTGTCTCCCTCTACTCCGTCGCCCGCTCCTCCGACGCCCGCTGTATAAATCTGTCTTCTTTTTAAAGTCCTCTCTCGGTTATCGCTGGCTGACGTCCACGCGCTTGTGCAGTCGTGCCCCGTTCAAACTGCTGAATAAATAATTTTTGGAAATTGTTTCTGTTTTGGAATTTTTTTCGTGAAGTCTTCGCTGATGCCTTTTGATTTTGTTTGTAAAATTCCGACCCACTGGAATTGTGATACAGTCAATTAAAAGTGAAATACTCTGTCTGTAAAAAATTGTTGAAAAGAATTTATCGTGTCATGCACAAAGCTGATGTCCTGAACGTATTGCAGAAATTATAGATGCTGCTATGAAGTCTGGGGACTGGTTAAACACATAGTTTTAATGACTTCACCCGAAGTGTATGTAAACTTCTGACTTCAACTGCACATCATGAAGTGCTTTTTCTTCGCAAATATCCACGAAAACAGAGAAGTGCCCCAAGAATGAACGACAGTTAAACGTGTGAACCCCAAAGTCCCCAGCCTCCCCGCCCCCGCGCGTAAGCGGCAGCGAGCAACAATCCCCCTCCCCCACCAGCAAAAAAACACGCACATCGGTACAATCACCCAGCCAGACCAAAGTTACCACAGAGTCTTTGCATTTCTTCCGAAATTCCATAACCCACAGATTATTTCTCTCCCTGGCAAGAGAAAGGGAGGTTTTCCCCATTTTCACAACCAGCGGGAGACATTACAACATACCGCTGGTTTGCCATTTTCAAAGGCCATATCGTCGCTTTTTTCCGAGCTCTGTGCCGGAAGATCGCAAAGGCCTTCGAGTCTTCCGACCCACAGCGAATGATTTTCCGGCCTCCCCGACGACACACGCCTCGCCTGCCGTGACACCGACTCCAGATCCTCTCGTCTCCAGAGCCCCAAGATCTTAGACCATAAGACCATAAGGTTTAGGAGCAGAAGTAGGCCAATCTGCCCATCGAGCCTGCTCCACCATTCAATCATGGGCTGATCCACTTCACCCCGTGATCCGCACTCCCTTACTTTCACACTATACCCTTTGATGCCCTGGTAATCAAGAACCTATCTATCTCGGCCTTAAATACACCCAATGACTAGGCATCCACAGCCGCTCGTGACAACAAATCCGACAGATTTACCACCATCTGACTAAAGTAAACTTAGGCTTCCGAACACAATCAAGATTCTCAGACCAAACCTTTAACATGTCCAATAGCGGCCAGTCGCTGAACCCCGAGAACGAGTCCCATTCCCGCAACAGAACCGAAGCCTGCGTGTAACTACAGGTCAGGGTCTTCAAAGGAACCCTGAAAGGAGGCGGGGGGGGGGAGATATTAAAGGTATAAATAGAGCTGGGATATTATAAAAATCCTATTTGAATTTTAAATGTAGTTTTACGTGCTCTTTGTATTGAACCGTTTATAACTGAAGGAAAAACCTGTGTTTTTATCTCCCTTGTTAGACCGAAGCATCTTCTGCATGGTGAAGAGGGGACGCATTGATCCAATAGTGGGTAGTAGCAGGAAAATACATCGCAGACGAAGAAAAATTGAGGAAGGTAAATAGCCTTTGAAGATTGTGTAGATACGTGATAAACTCTCTTCAGTTAATTTACCAGTGGTTACTTTAATTCGATAGGGGTTAAAATCTTCGATTGCCATTCGAACGTTGAGATCAGGAGTCCCAATAACATTAGTTAGTAGTGGTCCAAAACAGAAAGATTTCAACAACTACAATGACGCCACAACTAATACTATAAAATGTTTGACTTCCAGGTTTCCAACAGTTCCTCAGGAAAATGGTGGTAGCTAATACGATCGTGCTCATAAAGCAGCAGGTGCCTTATCCAAATCTCAGTCATCTAATCTAGATAAAGAGCTTTTTAATCAGGTCAAACAGTGTAAAATGCATGCATTTCGATACTCGGAACCACGTACTGTTGTCAAAATATTACACAGACGTTCTGATACAGTATATTCATTACAACAAATGCCGAGGGGATTGACTCTGAAAATGGATAAAAGATACATTGAATTGACCAATGGACTTTGGTCGCACACACTGTTTGAACGTGAAAGGAAGTGTTTCTGGAATTGTCATTAAAACACCTAAGCTCTCGTAGAACAGTAAGTATTCTGCGCTTGGCAATTGTCACCGATTCTTCAAGGCTTACAACACACTCCAGGATTTTTGAATTGTGACCTGACTGTAGTCAGTTTTTAAAATTAGTAAACAGCAGACGTAGATCAGAAATAAAAATACTTTTGTGCGTACCCCCGAAATAGCATGAAGGCTTAAAGTGAATTGATTAATTATTTTTATCAAGTGGATACTGCAGTGATCAGATTGTTTTCTTTTTACTCTTGGTCAGCTCCTGTAATGAAGTTACTGAAAAAAATAGCGCGGTTTTGGAATGGAAATCAGAGCACCCTCAGGATATTACAGCTCTGAAGAAAGCATTAACCACTGCGCCTGCTCTAAAGCCCCCAGCTCCGAGTGAATCATTCTCATTGCAGATGGCCACAACTTCCACCAGACTCTCAGCAATGCTATGGTCAGGAGACACAAAGAAATTTAAGACCTCAGCACATGTTTCATATATGCTCCCGTAATCAGACATGGGGTATAATGTATGTTTAAAAAAAAACAAACTCCTTGATTGATGTTGCAGAATGTGGTTTGCCACGGATAATATTTTCCGCCTGGATAAGTCATGCTCTCTGATAGTATGTACGTTTGTCATAGCCTTACAGAACACTTACTTCTGAGGGAAGCAAGAAGGTTTGTTTTATCTGATAGACACACTTCCGATCATCTGCACTGTTGCGGTATATAATTAAAGAAGCAAAGGGGAAAGATATTGAGTCATAAAGTTAATGGCCCACTCAAAATTGCACCATGAGGGGAATAAGAAGGCAGCTGAGTTTGCGAAACAAGGTGCTTTAAGCGGGCATAAATTGTAGCCGCAAATTGGGTAGATAGGAAGACAGAAGAAACAACAGGTTAAGATTAGGCATTTAACAGAGGAGAAGAAGAAAGATAACGCATCCAAACTATTAATTGACGGAGCATGGCCGGGGCTGTAAAATTTAAGGATGGCGTAGTCCTGTATGAAGTGAAAGTTGTGATCCCAGGGGGACGATGACATCAGACGGCCCACTGGTACATGATCTATTCGGAAACCAGGGATCCTAGACATCCGGGGAGATAGAAAGGAACGGAGTTGCTGGCTTAAGAGCAAGGACAAAATAAGAACATCCTGTCAAGAATTGATTGATCTGCGCATAAAATTATCCTGAGATAAATGCAGAGAATGGAGCCCTTGGAAATACCAGACTATTGGAAAGCTTCTGAAATAGTTTGCGGATAAATTATGATGTGCCGTTGCCACCCAGTCAAGGAGGGCAGATGCATTTCAGCCTGAGACTAACGAACGAGGGAGGGAGGGAGGGAGGGAGGGATGGATGGATGGAGCAAAAAGCAAAATAACAATCGTGTTGGAAATGGAGTTTACTCGCGGGATTACCTCCGTGTATTGAGTTGGTTCAGGGCATGCATTTTATAGCCCAAATAATGCAAAAGATCATGACACTTTTAGGATTAAGCAGAAAGTTTATATGCCGAATAGTTTTCAGTCTTGCGGAATTGTAGAAATAATGAACAGACCATTAAAAATATATGATGCCTAAAATGCAGCAAAAGAATGGAATAACGTGGCCAGTCATTTTAACCTGATGATGATAAGGAATATTCAGTGGCATCAGCGATGTGTTACGCCCCTTATAAACTCATGAACGGAGAGACATCAGTGGACTGGTGGAACTGTTAAGGTTAAATTTGTCCGAACCTGAAACAAATAGGAACGTGTCAGAAAATCGGGCACCGCAGTTGGTGCGAATGGTGAAGGAGGCCATATTATTGGCGGCCGATCAATCAGGAAAAAGGAACAACAACGAAGTAAGGCTTAATTTGACTCAAAATTCAGTCGCATTGAAATACCGTAAGCCCAGGACAAAGGGCGATGATTAAAATGCACCGGCTCCATTTTAAAATCCAAGGTTTGCAGGACGCAATGAAATTACGGACAAACCAAGTCAATCGATATGCAGGATACTGATTTCCCCGGATAGAATTGAATGCTATCACATCAGGCAGTTGAAATTGGTGGAAGGAAAAAAGGAGAACTATGATAATCTCCAAGTACCTATTGATGTACAAGATGGTTGCAATTTTGGAGACTTGACATTTGTTGTTCATGACAGTTATGATTTGGAATATTTGGGTTTAAAAGCTGTTCCAAGAAGAGCAGATCTGACCAAGGGGGATATTGTCCACTTTCTCGGTCTGAGAATAAAATACAAGAAGGAATAATTGAGTCCTACCTCTCCTATACTGAAAAAATTGAATGATGAAATATGGGCGGCTTGAGTCCAAAGTCTATTGTGAACCTAGAGTTGATGGGTTAGAAAAAAAAACAGACTGAAAATATGAACGTTAAGTCAAGATTGAAACTGGAAATAAGAACAGATTTTTTATTCGACATGAAGAATATAATGTATTTTATTGTGATGCAATGAGCCATGACTGGGGAGTTAGTTGGTTGTGCTTCATAACCATTACTGCGGACGAATGTGTCCGGAACGACTGCATTATATGAAGAACAATCGGTGATCAAACTTCCATTTTCTCAACCGACACGGTTAATACTGGGTTATGTCGGAGAAATAAAGGACTCGGAGTTCTATGATCCTGCGTTGGATGGTTTGATGAGCGTAGAGAAAACCTTAAATATCCCAAGGGGTACAAAGGATTAATTCCTATGTAATAAAATTCTAGAGGTGGCATTGTTTAGTTATCAGGAGGGGATAACTCTGAACTCCAGCAGACTTCAGATGATGATGTCTGTGGTAAGAATGCAGTTCTGCGGGATCACACGCATATGCACATTTAGTGGAGTCGAGCTACATAAGAGTGATGTCGATCGTGCTCGCCACATCAAGCGTTCCTGGAAGTGCACTCCCATTGCTATGAATTGTTCGTGGGAGGATATAGTACACGGGGAGAGTAGAGAGGAAAGGACAATATAGGAAACCGATAAAAGGTTCTGTCAGGGCCCAGGCCCGTTCAGGGTTTTCAAAATTCCAAGAAATTTCAGTACTTCAATAGCCCTATTCAATAAAACTTCACCAGAGCCTCAAAAAAGTGAGTCTCGGCGTCACACAAACGAGGTAGGATGATTGTTAGAAGATACGGGAGAATTCATCACTTTGGTACAATGATGCCAACATGTTCAGGTAAATACAATTTAACTGAAGTAATGGTGCTTGAAAGGTGCTCACCTCCAACATTATTTACTTACCTTCTTGGGACACACCTAAGTGGGATTGAGTTTATGTCATGGTCCCGTCTGGCAATTCCCCACCTTGCCATTACCTCAGCAATTGGGCCAAAATCCCCTCATCTAACTCCCAATCATTCCCAGTTCCTCTAATTACACACTCTGGCCTTCCATCAGTAAATGCAGGATAAAAATCCTGCAATCACAACAAGGCGCTGGCAGTTCGTTGGTCGACTCTTGTATGAGTAACTTCGTTTCATGGATCCGTAGGACAGTCAGTTCTCCGTTCCGCATCGTTTTCCTGGATTCTCTACGTGAACCTTGCCTCCCTGTCCAGACTCTACGGAATACCTATTCCACGCTCGCGACTGTGCTAACGCCTTTCGATCCTCCCTCCGTGCCTGTGTCCAGCACTTGGGTTCCCTCCGCAGCTATGTCCTTGCTACAGAACGAACTGACCAAGAATGAGCACAGCTGACCCGGACCCCGTGCAACAGGCCCTCGCCAACCAGAGCTGCTTACTGGGCGCCCAAGACAAACTGCTCAGAGTGGTCACAGAAAACCTTCGTATGCTATGCACGAAGGTGTGGAAGTCAGTGAACAAGTGGACCTGTATCCGTTTCCCTTACTCCGTCCCCTCCAAGAACCCCGACTGCCCAAACCTCAAAGCCAGGGATGGCTAGGCCCCTGGGATAGGCAAAGAAATCCCCTCGAGAGCCATACGTACCCGAAGCGGAACCCTACGCTGGGGACCTAGGGAGGTGCCGGGCTTTCTTATTACAATGCTCTTTGGTCTTTGAGCTACAGCCAAATACGTACACTTCGGATAGATCAAAGATCGCGTACATCATGGGGCTGTTACGAGCGGATGCCTTGGCGTGGGCCACCGCGATCTGGGATAACCGACCAGAGGATTCTTCCTCCTTCCACTCCTTCGTCTCTGAAATGAGAACGGTTTTCCAGCAGCCCATTCGCGGTAACTACATCGCAAGGCGCTTGCCGACTCTTTGTCAAGGTTAGCGGAACGCTAACTCCATCGAGTTTAGAACCTTAGCGGCCGATTCAGAGTGGAATGACGAGGCCCGACAGGAGGTGTTCCGATAGGGGCTCTCAGATAAGATAAAAGATGAACTGGCAGCGAGGGATGACACGGACAGTCTGGACTCTCTGATCTCTCTATCCACCAGGCTAGATAATCGACTTCGACAGCGTGTGAGTGAAAAGAACAGTCGCCACACTCCTCGGGTCAGCCCACGTCCCACCTTACTATCTTCTATCAGAACTAACTTCTCTCTCCCCACTGTTCCTTGCAGAACTCCCGCTCCTAATGTCCTGGTGAGTCAAACGACCCTCCCTTGAGCATCCCAGACGCAGTTGAAGATCCCGGCAACCGTAAATTACCAACAACAGTCTCTGCCCCTATCCGATTTGGTGGATTCCGATGCTGAGGGCAATCTGCTGGACGAAGAGATAGCCACCCAGGCTGGAATACCTCGCGAGGCACTAACCACCCCACTGGAGGCCCGGGCCCTGGACGGAATACTGCCGGCTCCGCTGACTCACTGTACACCGCCCCTGACCATGATCTTATCCGTCAACCATCGGGAAGGGGAACAATTCAGTCTCATTTATTCAACTCAAGCCCGGTAGTTCATGGCTGACCCCATACAATCCCCATATCGACTGGTCTACCGGGAGGATAGCCGAATCGAACCCGTCTTTCCATGCCAACTGTCTGCGGTCAACCCCATCTCCCAGAGAAGCTACCGCGACTCCGCCTGTTTTGGAACCCCTAGACTTATCCCGCGTCCCCACAGAGTACCAAGATTTGGGACAGGTGTTCAGTAAACAACGGGCCCTTTCCGTGCCTCGGCACCGGCAATATGATTGTACCATCAACCTTCTCCCCCAGGCCCCGCTAACCACCAGTCGTCTTTTTATCCTACTCCGACCGGAGAGAGAGGCAATGGAGAAATACATCATCAAGCCTTCATCTTCTCCGGTAGGCGCAGGTTTCTTTTTGGTAGAAAAGAAGGACGGGACGCTTCGCCCTTGTACCGACTGCCGAGCCCTAAATCATATAACAGTTAAGAACAATTACCCTCAACTCCTCATTAGTTCGGCATTTGAACCACTGTACAGAGCCACCATCTTCTCAAAGCTGCGCGTCGCAACGCCTGCCTTTAGTCAGGATGAGGGAGGGGGACGAATGGAAGACGGCCTTCAATACACCTCTGGGCCACATTGAATATTTGGTCATGCAGTTTGGCCTCACCAATGCTCCGCCGTTTTCCAAGCCCTGATCATTGACATACTGAGGGACTTTATCAGTCGGTTCCTGTTTGTTTACCTTGACGATATCCTGATATTTTCTAGTAGCCCTGAAGAACACTTATACCATGTCCGTCAAGTCCTCCAGAGACTGTGGGGAAAATCAGTTATTTGCAAAGGCGGAGAAATGCGATCTCCACGTTCCTTCGGTCAATTTCCTGGGTTATATCATTGAAAGCGGGCAGATAAAAGCAGACCCCGAGAAGATCCGGGCAGTGGAGGAATGGCATAGACCCACGACACGCAAACAACTTCAACGATTCCTGGGGTTTGCAAACTTCTACCGCAGATTCATCAGAAACTACGGTTGAGCGGCGGCCCCCCTTACCCGGCTTACCTCGCCGACTACATCGTTTTGCTGGGACTCTGAAGCGGACTCAGCATTCACCCACTTGAAGAGGCGTTTCACCACCGCTCCCATCATGGTCTATCCAGACCCATCCCGTCAATTAATCGTTGAGGTGGACGCCTCTGACTCCGGGGTAGGAGCGGTCCTATCCCAACGGTCAAGATCGGACGGAAAGCTTCACCCCTGGGCCTTCTACTCTCGCCGACTGTCCCCCGCCGAGTGGAATTACGACGTGGGGAATTGGGGGTCAATCTAGCACTAGAAGAATGGAGTCACTGGTTGGAGGGGGCACAACATCCGTTTGTCGTATGGACTGATCATTAGAACCTGGGGTATATTAAGACCGCCAAATGTTTGAACTCCCAACAGGCCCGTTGGGAACTGTTTTTTGGACGATTCAAGTTTACCCTCAAGTACCGTCCAGGATCCAGGAACTTGAAGCCGGACGCGCTATCCCGCCAGCATGACTCCAACGATGACACTTCCAGTCCCGAGACTGTCCTCCCACCATCCTGCGTGGTTGCCACCCTCAATATGGAGATGGAGGCTAAAGTAAAGGAAGCCCAGCGGGACGACCCCGACCCTGGCAATGGACCCGGTGATCGCCTGTACGTGCTCGCCTCCGTCAGGTCCCAGGTTCTCCAATGTGGGCACACATCCCGGTTAGCCTGCCACCCCGGGAATGATCAGACCCTGACTCTCCTGAGGAAGCACTTTTGGTGGCCGTCCATGGAGGGGGACACCCGTTTTTATGTCTCGGCTTGTTCCATCTGTGCCCGGGGAAAGATCTCTCATCGACCACCTGCGGCTCTACTTTTTCCTCTACCTGTCCCTGGTCGTCCCTGGTCACACATCGCCCAAGACTTCGTCACCGGTCTACCCCCATCCCGCGGAAACACCACTCTCCTCACGGTGGTCGACAGATTCTCCAAGCCCGTGCACTTGGTTACCCTCCCTAAACTCCCTTCGTCTCAAGAAACCGCAGATCTTCTCGTTCGCCACGTCTTCCGCCTCCATAGAATCCCCGCGGACATCGTCTCAGATCGAGGTCCCTAGTACGTTTGGCAGGTGTGGAAGGCCTCCTGTCAAGCTTTAGGTGCATCGGTCAGCCTGTCATCCGGCCTCCACCCGCAGACGAACGGGCAGTTGGAACAGGTCAACCAAGACCTGGAGGCAACGCTACGTTGTGTAATGGCAAACAACCCCTCGACCTGAAGCGAACACCTCCCGTGGGTTGAATACGTCCACAACTCTCTGGTGAGCTCTGCCATTGGAAGGTCTCCGTTTAAGTGCTCCCATGGGTACAAACCCCCACTCTTCCCCGCACAAGAAGAGAAGATTGCGGTACCGGCGGTTCAGGACCATATTGTTCGGTGCCTTGAGATTTTGGAGGAAACACGCACCGCAATACTCAGATCAATAAATCGAAATAAGAAGACAGTCGACCGACATCGGACTCTATTGCCGGAGTAGCAACCTAGGCAGATGGTGTGGCTTTCCAAGGACAACCCGCTCAAAAAACGAACATAGGAAACTCGCCTCTCGCTTCCTGGGACCATTCAAGGTTGAAAGGGTTATCAATCCCACAGCGGTCCGCCGAAAGCTGGCAAGATCCATGCGCATCCACCCAAATTTTCATGTGTCTCAGTTATAGCCAGTTTCCGTCAGCTCCTTGTGTCCCCCAGCTGAGTATCCCCCACCTGCCCGTATCATCAACAACCATCCGGCATAAACCATCCGACGACTACCAGATGTGCGCCGTCGGGGCAGGAGTTTCCAATACCTGGTGGACTGGGAAGGGTACGGTCCAGAAGGGCGTTCCTGGATCGCCCGCTACTTCATCCTAGACCCATCCCTCATCCAGGACTTCCATTGGGACCTTCCAGACAAGCCTGGAGGGTCACCTAGAGGCTCCCGTTGAGTGTGGCGGGGGGGGGGGCGGTACTGTCATGCTCCCGCCTGGCAATCCCCCGCCTTGCTATTACCTCAGCAATTGGGCCTCAATCCCCTCATCTAACTCCCAATCATTCCCAGTTCCGCTAATTACACACACCTGCCTTCCATCAATAAATGCAGGATAAACATCTTGCAATCACAAGGAGCTGCCAGTTCGTTGGTCGACTCTTGTATGAATAACCTCGTTTCATGGTTCTTTAGCGCTGCCATTTCTAAGTTCCGCATCGTTGTCTTGGATTCTCTACGTGAACCTTGTCTCCGTGTTAAGACTCTACGGAATACCTATTCCACGCTCGCGACTGTGCTAACGCCTCTCGATCGTGTCTCTGTGTCTGTGTCCAGCACTTGGGTTCCCCCCCCCCCCCCCCGCACCCCGGCCACGTCCTTGCAGCAGTTTAAGCATCTCATAAATAAAAGGAAGTGAGGAATACCGGAGCAGGTTACGTATCAGTGGTACCAACAGGCAATACCTTCGATGACGTAAACTCCAAAAATCTGATACATTGTCTTCAGCTGAAAACGTGAGATATTACTGGAGAAAAGTTGTGGGATCGGAGAGACATGTAAAATTGGTTAGACCGAATCACAGCTAAAGCTGAATTCACATCAATTTCTGAAGCCCCTCCAGGTTACAACAAATTTGATAACTGACAGCCATGACCTCATATCAAACGGAACAGATTGAGTTGCGCTACATACACTCGCTGGCTAAGCAACCAACTCGTAGGTTGTTACTACTTTATTACAACTTGATGCACATCAAATACCAAATCGTGCACCAAATGAACAACGAAGAGTATGGGTTGGAGATCAGAT
This sequence comes from Mobula hypostoma, assembly GCF_963921235.1. NCBI lineage: Eukaryota > Metazoa > Chordata > Chondrichthyes > Myliobatiformes > Myliobatidae > Mobula > Mobula hypostoma. The sequence continues at coordinate 26,981,475 of NC_086106.1, forward strand.
TCCCTTGTGTCATTTCAGAAGGCCTATACTTGCTAATGGAGTGGGGGTTATTTGTCATGATGATAAGGGGAAGTTGGATTTTGGTGCAGTATTTCACATTCCCCGTCTTGTAAATTACTTAACTTACTCCTTGAAAATGTTTCACAATGAGGATGAAATATTATTTGAATACTTGGATATCCATGCATAACCCAAAGAAAACGTGCAATTGTTATGAATGGTACCAGAAGGGGATAGATTTGTCGAAATGTAATCGAAGGGGAAATCACTGGGCTTGTCCAGAAGAGAAGACTAGACAGAAAGTTCTGGATTGCGGTTTTAGTACTTATGAGAATTGTTCGTTGTCTATTTTGCATATGTATAATGATCCTGTTCTGCTGTTTGCTCTGGTGAGACGAACATATTATATAACAACAGCAGCCATGAGTCAAAACACAGGATGGAATGAGTGTAATTGGAATGTCACAATGATGTAATTGGGGACGTGACTTTGGATTTGACGATTGGAGGACGAAATTTTCCTCAACTAGCAGTGGAGAGGTTGGTGCAGGAGAACCTTGCAATCCAACGAACTGATACGAGTCGATTTTCGTGGGACTTTGAAACTGACCGAATTGCCAGGGTATCGCACATTTGAGTTCAGACTGGACACAAGTTGTGGATGAGGTAAAGGAGATAATCCATCAACAGAATAAACACAGAACGCTAACTAAGGCGAACGCTGTTTAGGCAAATTAAATCTTCAGTGACTCAGACATGTGGGATAAGTTTTAGAATTCGGAATGAAATGGCCAAATACATACATGAATGACAATAATATCACATGATGCTGTTATATTAATTTTATGTACACTGACAATTGTACAACCCTCCCCTCTCCACTGACACGACTAGCCGCCCTCCCCCTCCCCTCCCCTCTCTTGATCCCACTTCTCATCCGTGCCGGGTCCTTATCATCCCCTCTGACGTTCAACTGTCTGAAGCAGAGCGCTCTGTCCTGTGTAAGGGCCTTCCCCTTCGCCCACACCTCAGCGAGTTCCGCGTTCGCCATGAAGCTGAACTCTTCTTCCGCCAGCTCCATCTTCGAGCCCACTTCTTCGGCAAGGACTCTCCCACCCCCACCGATAACCCCTTCTCCTGTCTTCAACCCTCTCCCTCTTCATGGACATCCCGCTCTGGTCTTCTGCCTGCTCTGGATCTCTTTATTGCTAACTGCCGACGGGACATCAACCGTCTCGACTTCACCGCGCCTTGTTCCCATTCCAACATCACTCCTTCCGCACGTTCTGCTCTCCACTCCCTCCGCACTAATCCTAACCTTACTATAAAAGCAGCCGATAAGCGGGGAGCTGTTATAGCCTGGCGTATTGACCTCTACCTTGCCCAGGCACAGCGACAACTCGCCTATACCTCCTCTTATTTACCCCTCGATCGTGACCCCACTAAGGAACACCAGGCCATTGTCTCCCACACCTTCACCGACTTTATCCACTCAGGGGATCTCCCATCCACTGCTACCAACCTTATAGTTTCCACACCCCGCACTTCCCGTTTCTACCTCCTACCCAAGATCCACAAACCTGTCTGCCGTGGTAGACCTACTGTCTCAGCTTGCTCCTGCCCCACTCAACTCATTTCTGCATACCTCGACACTGCTTTAATCCCCCCTTGTTCAATCCCTTCCTACCCATGTTCGTGACACTTCTCACGCTCTGAAGCTTTTCGATGATTTTAGGTTCCTTGGCCCCCACCACTTCATTTTCACCATGGATGTCCATTCCCTATATACTTCCATCCCGCATCAGGAAGGTATCAAAGCTCTCCGCTTCGTTTTGGATTCCAGACCTAACCAGTTCCCCTCTACCACCACTCTGCTCCGTCTAGCGGAATTAGTCCTTACTCTTAATAATTTCTGCTTTGGCTCCTCCCAAATTCTTCTTTGGGCTATGCCTTCCTTTTTGTTGGCTTTGTGGACAATATATATTCCATACCTATTCCAGAATCTGTCCCCCACTTTTCCTTCGCTACATCGACGACTACATTGGCGTTGCTTCCTGCACGCATGCTGAGCTGGTTGACTTCATTAACTTTGCCTGCAACTTTCACCCTGCCCTCAAGTTTACCTGGTCCATTTCTGACACCTCCCTTCCCAGATCTTTCTGTCTCTATCTCTGCAGACAGCTTATCTACTGATATCTACTATAAGCCTACTGACTCTCACAGCGATCTGGACTATTCCTCATCTCACCCTGTCTCTTGCAAAAATACCATGCCCTTCTCGGAATTACTCCGTGTCCGCCGCATCTGCTCTCAGGGTGAGGCTTTGTGTTCCAGGACGAAGGAGATGTCCCACTTTTTTTAAAGAACGGGTCTTCCCTTCCTCCACCATCAACTCTGCTCTCAAAAGCATCTCCCCCATTTCACGCACATTTGCTCTCACTCCATCCTCCCGCCACCCCACCAGGAATAGGGTTCCCCTGGTCCTCATCTACCACCCCACCAGCCGCCGTGTCCAACATATCATGTTCCGTAACTTCCGCCAGCTCCAGCGGGATACCACCACTAAGCAAATCTTTCCCTCCCCCCCCCCCACCCCACTCTCTGCTTTCCGCCGGGATCGCTCTCTACGCGAATCCCTTGTCCATACGTCCCTCCATCCTTTCCCACCGTAAGCGGAACAAGTGCTACACATGCCCTTACACTTCCTCCCTCACTAACATTCAAGGCCCCGGACAGTCCTTCCAGGTGAGGCGACACTCTACCTGTGAGTCGGCTGGGGTGATATACTGCGTCCGGTGCTCACGATGTGGCCTTCTGTTTCTTGGCAAGAGCCAACGCAGACTGGGAGATCCTTTCGCTGAACACCTCCGCTCTGTCCGTCAGAGAAAGCAGGAAGTCCCAGTGGCCAAACTTTTAATTCCACGTCCTATTCCCATTCTGATATGTCTATCTACGGCCTCCTCTACGGTAAAGATGAAGCCACACTCCGGTTGGAGGAACAAGACCTTGTATTCCGTCTGGGTAGCCTGGAACCTGATAGCATGAACATTGACTTCTCAAACTTCCGGTGATGCCCCACCTCCCCCTGGTACCCCATCCGTTATTTATTTATACACACACATTCTTTATCTCTCTGTCGTTTTTCTCCCTCTGTCCCGCTCACTGTAACCCTTGCCCATCCCATGGACCTTTTTCTCCCTCCCGCTTTTCTTTCTGCCTAGGCCTCCTCTCCCATGATCCTCTCATCTCCCTTTTGCCAAGGAACTGTCCAGCTCTTGGCTCCATCCTTAACCCTCCTGTCTTCTCCTATCCTTTCGGATCTGCCCCTCCCCCTCCCACTTTCAAATCTCTTACTAGCTCTTCTTTCAGTTTGACCTGACGAAGGGTCTCGGCTCGAAACGTCGACTGTACCTCTTCCTAGAGATGTTGCCTGGCCTGCTGCGTTCACCAGCAACTTTTATGTGTGTTGCTCAATAGACGTGCCCCTACTTTGAGGCGCTGCTGTGTCGTTCTAGACTTTCCCACCAGAGGCAGTATCCTCTCCATATTCACTCTTACTTAGCCCCTCGGTGTTCCATAGGTTTCAATGAGATACCCCTTCATTCTTCTAACTTACAGCGAGTAAAGACTGAGAACCATGAATCGTTTCTCATACGAAAAGCCTTTCAATTCCGGAATCATTCTCGTGAGCTTCCTCTGAATCCTCTCCAATATCAGCATATCATTTCTTAGATAAGAAATGAACACGGTACTCCAAATGTGGCGTGACCCATGTTTTATAAAGCATTCCTTGCTTTTATATCCTAGTACCCTGGAAATGAATGCTAACATTGCATTTGCCCTCTCACCACTGAATCAACCTGCAAGTTGAGCTATACGGCATTGTGCGCAAAGACTCCCATGTCCATTTCCATCTCCGATTTTTGAATTTTCTTCCCATTTAGAAAGTGCATACCATACACTTTCCGACTCTGTATTCCATTTACCACCTCTATGCTCATTCTCCAAATCTGCCTCAGCTCTCCTGTAGTCTTCCTGCTTCCTCAACACTATCTGCCCTCCAGCTAACTTTGTATCATCAGCAATACTAGCTGAGCGCTTTCCTAGCGCCTTGTTGGCCTAGCGTTTATTAGTTTTCCGTTATCCTGCCCAGTTCTTATTAAAAGTCGGGAAACGGTTCATCCGCTTCAGGGACTTCCCTCTTTACTTGAGTCATTACCGCCGTTTGCCTCCCTTCACTTCTCACCATCACACATACACACAAACGTCCATAAACGTAGCTTTCTGCTAGTATTTAGTTAGAACACCTAGGTTTCATGGACCGTCTGGTGATGCCGTTTCTTTTAACCTTGTTCTCTGCTACAACACCCGTTCACCTCCCTACAGTATCTTATGTGGTCAGGAGAGCGGTTGGCGGTTGACTGTAGACACCTCACTCACATCCGCCACCTCTGTCCCTGCTCATCATTATGGGCATCTTCAAATAGTCGGCATCCAACTCCAAACAACTCTCAATATCCGGACATGCACCCTGCTCGTTACCACCTAAAGGAATTAGCGTTCAAATCTGCACGTCTACGCTCCACGATTTGGAAACAGATTCCTTCCCTCCTCCATCAGATTTCTGAACGGTCCATGAAACCATAAAGTACGACTGCGCTCTTCGTTTTCTGCGCCGATTATTTATCTTATCCTCCATTGCAATTTTGCATCCTTGCACTTCAATCTTGCTACAAGGGAACAAAGGTCCGGTCATACAAGACGAAGAATGTTTTTCCATTTACCTCCTGCTAATTGCATTTGCTGTTGAATAGCTCAGTTTACACCGATGGAGCCTTTAATGGCAATGAAAATCCATTGTCAAACACAAACTTCTTGTAGTTAAAGTCATGAAATAAGTTGGCTTTCTGGTCACAATAATGGATTATGAAGGAAAAAAGCAAGGGTAGTATCATGGATTTCGCATCACGTCGGCAGTTAAAACAGGAGCGGCTATGGTGAGATCTTCGAAACGAATTACAATGTTTTTAGATTTTAAGCTGCAGAAGTGACAATTAATAAGTGATTTATGGCTGCAAGCAGGACAAATGCCGCACCTGCCCCCAACGCCTCCTCCCCTACCACAACTCAGTGCACTAAACTGTCTTTCCGGGCGAGGCGATACTTCACCTGTGAGTCTGTTTGGGTCATCACTGTATCCGATGCTCCCGGTGCGCTCTCCTGCATATCGATGTGACACAACCGCTTCGCCAGTCACCTACTCTCCACCACAGAAAGCGGGCTCTCCTGGTGGCCATCCATTTCAATTCTATTTCCCATTCCTACTCCGACATGTCAGTCCATGGTCTCCTCTACTGCCGCGATCAGGTCGCACTCAGGTTGTTGGAGCAACACATTATATTTCGGCTGGGTAGCCTCCCAACTGATGGCATGAACATCGATTTCTCAAATTTCCGCTAGTTGCCCTCACCCCCGTTCTTCACCGTTCCGCATTCCAATTTCCCTCTCTCAACTTTCCTCTTCCAAGCCCATCACTTCCATTTGCTGCTCCACCTCTTTTTTCAATGGTTTTCCGTCCTCACCCATAAGACCCCCCCTTCTTCAGCCCTTTATCTTTCACCAACCAAATTTCCAAATCCATGCTGCACCCTCCCCCTCGCCAGGTCTCCCCAACCACCCTCTACCTTGTACTTCATCTTCTCCTCTCTCCACCTTCCTGCACTGACTTCTAATCTTTTTTCTTTAACAGACTGATGAAGGGTCTGGGCCTCAAACGTCGACAGTTTACTGTTTTCCATAGATGCTGACTGGCCTTCCGTGTTCCTCCAACATTTCAGAAGGACGTTGTGTATAAGTGATAATAGATTTTCAGGAGTTTTCCGCGCGGAATGAAGAAAATAAGTCGACCTTAATAAAGACAGTGAGTGATTTGTATAAACCATACCAATATGTGATCTCGTGGAATAGAAAAGTCTCTTTTTTAGTTTTGCTATTTTTAATATATGAAAATCTAATTGTTTTACCCAAAGCTGTTTTAACACCCAACGTTCCCACAGTCACTATTGTTGGATTTCCGCCATCATGTTTCTGAAGAACAAATTTACTTTCCTTCACTAAAGATCCATTTAGAGTCAAAGGATATTTTAGCACGTCGAACAGAGACTCCCTGAATTTTCCCTGCGTCACGATGTAAATGACCGTGTTCGAGCAGCACCGGAGCATCTGAAACATAATCGCAGATTGTTCAAAACTTGCAAACTTGTTTCTGTAAGTTTTGGATTAAACTGCTGTATTTGTGCGAGAGAAGACAGAATATGGAAGACTTGTGGCCCAGAGCAGAAGAAAACTGCTGGATATTGCAAGAAGCAGAATGATGGACCTCCTGCGTTTCTCCATCTCGGGATCCCCGCTGCTGCAGTCCCGGAGGGTTCTGCGGATCCGATTGCCCAACAAAATGCGTCGGTCGGTGAGCAATGCAATTAAACAGAATGGAACGACTGGAGTTAACAGCTGATCTGTCCAAGAAAATGCAAGCCATGCCGCGTAAAAAAAATAATGTACGGAACAGAAGGCAACCCCGCAAAATATTTTGGGTAGTTATAAAACTTGTGGAAGCAAAAGCCCAAGGAATGTTCTTAAAACAAAAGACCGTGCTCAGTATCAGAAGAACCACAACCGTTGTTCTCTCGGTGCAGTATTCCGTTGCCAGTTTCTGTGTGGAAATGGTCGCAAATCGATCAGAAGTGAAAGCGACCGTGAACCAAACAGAATAGTCGACAGCCACGGTCGATAGTAAGATGATTAATTTGCAAACAGGAGTGTTGAACAAGAAAGACTACGGCTAATAAAGACCGGCAATTTGGTGTAAAATCATTTTGCAGTCAATCACCGAGAGATCCACCGTCGCCATAGCCACCAGGTAACGAGTAATACATCTGGAGAGACCGGAGTTTCCACGGGACAACGTCATAATCTTCAAAGGGTTCATTGGGAGAAAATGAAAGAAGAAACCGTGAACTGGGCTGACAAATGTTGCGCTGACAATGACGTGATTGGAGGGAGATGAATTCAGTTATTTTATTCGCTCACTCCGCCTGCAAATGAGCATTTTTTTTGATGTTTCCCTGCCTTTAATTCTTCTTCCTAATCTATTATACAAACACACATCTTTCAAGAAAAACTTCCATCGTGTCGAATAATTAAATATAATCCAGCTTTGAAAGGGCAAAAAAAAAGTTCCGATGTACGAAGGATGAAACCTGGTACTTCAAGGAATCCCCCATGGGAACTGCAGAAGGAATGCATTGCTATCTAGAAAGAAACGTTTCCCAGCATTGTTCAGCTTCCAAGAAAATAGACAGCAAAACACGCAACAAGCTGGAGGAACTGAGGGGGTCAAACAACGTCTACGGAAATGAATAAACAACCGTGACCTTTCTTCAGGACTGGGAAGGAAGCGGGATGACGCCAGAATGAAAAGTTTGTGGAAGGGGAAGGAAGATAGCCTGAAGGTGACAGGTGAAGCCAGGTTGGTAGGTGATGCAAGCGCTGGACAAAAATAAATCTGACAGGAGAGAGTGGACTAGGAGAAAGGGAAAGAGGAGAGGACCCAGTGGGCGGTCATAGGCAGGTATGCAGAGGTATGAGGCCAGAGCAGATAATAGAAGAAATGGGTCGGGAGTCCAACAGAAAAGGAAGCTTAACAACACCAGGAAAACAAAGCATTGTTGCCGTTTTACATCAGCATCTGCGGAATCTCTTGAGTTCTTTGTGATACGGAATAGTGCCAATCCAGTGACGGATGGGGGAATTCTTAAGAGATCAAGGGATGACTTCTGAGAGGAAAGTCCAAATATCCAAGATTCCGAATATAATGGAAACAATTAGATTGCCTCTCCCTGGGAAGGGTTGAGATATGAGAAAAATAGATGCGGAAGGCTAGCCAATTATCTATCAGCAAAGGAATTATCCGATCATTTTCCATGTAAAGCACTGAGAATGATTTTCTCCAAATGCCAGACATTAGTAGCTTTGCCAGAAGCTCGAAAGAAAGCAAATAAATTAGCATTCGAGTGCAGATGCCGCACCGAACCGAACCAATCTGACACTGTCTCCGTCTGTTCTATAAACCCCATATGCTGCTATTCACTCCAGCAAAAGATCGATTTTTCTCTAAGTATCTCAAACATTCTTAAAGTTCACAGTCGTCAAATATTCGCAGCTTGAAAAGTAAGCAAGTACTTAGAGGTGTATCAGATGATGAGAGGGATTGATCTTGTGGATAGTCGGATGCTTTTTCCCAGGGCTGAAATGGCTGCCATAACAGGACACAGGTTTAAGGTGCTTGAGAGAATGTACAGAGGAAATGTCAGGCGTATGTTTTTTTTTATATATACGCAGAGAGCGGTGAGTGCGTGGAATCGGCTGCCGGTAATGGTGGTGGTGGCGAATACGATAGGGACTTCGAAGAGACGTTTGGATAGGTACATGGAGCTTAGAAAAATAGAGGGCTATGGATAACCCTAGCCATTTCTAAGGTAGGAACATGTTCGGCACAACTTTGTGGGCTGAAGGGCCTGTATTGTACTGTAGGTTTTCTATGTTTTTCTATGTTTCTATGTATCAAAATGCAGAGAGAATTCTCTTGACTGCTGGGTAGTAACCCCGCATTGGCTGAATTGTCTCTCATTTCTGACAAAATTAAAGGAAGTAATAGTTATTGCGATACGAAAATACACAATCCACAGTCACTGGACAAGGACTGAGCACTACGACTAGGCTGGGACCAAGAGTCTGGGCTAGCACTCGGAATCGGCTCCCACAACGAGAGGAGACATGAAGAAGCTGGAGTATGGACTCCGAGCCCGAGACAGGGCAAGGACTGAGTACCTGGATCTTGCCTCGGGCTCGGACCCCAGAACCATGCATGGACATTACATGGGCTAGAGAGAGGAGGAAGATGGAAAACAGAGCCTCGGTCTCGGGAGTGCAGGTACATGGCACCATGGACAGAAACACAGAACACAGAGTCGAGACCACTCCATGGGTACAGGACATAGGGCCGGGACTCACACACAGAGCAGAGAGCCGGGAGCCCTCCTTGGGTAGAGGACATAGGGCCGGGACTCGCACACTGAACAGGGAGCTGGGACCCCTCCTTGGGTACACGACATAGGTCCGGCACTCATGACCCTCCCCGGGGCAACGGCAAGATGGCCTGACCTACCCCACGGAGGCGATGACAAGACAAGACTAGACAAGACAAGACATAACTCCCCGCGGTGCAACGGCAAGCCGGCCTGACTTGCCTCACGGAGGCGAGGACAAGACAAGAGAAGACCAACACAAATGAACACCAGACATTACCTACCTAGCTCCGGCGATGGAAATAGGCCGAAGTGCAGGCGGGGGCTGCAGACGAGGGCAAGAGGCGAGAGGGGCAGAGAAGTGATTCAGACAAGGGGGTAGGACAGTAATCACAGACCTCCAGGACCAGTACTTGACTTGGTGCTAGAATGCCGCTAGGATGAGGACTTGACTTGGTGCTTGAATGCCGCCGGAGCCAGGACTTGACTTGGTGCTTGAATGCCGCCGGCGCCAGGACCTGACTTAGAGCCTCCGGGTCGTGGCGAGCTCTCGACTCGGCTCGGGAACAGTAGGCAGCGATTCTTCATTCCCTCCGACGGATTAACTGACAGACCCACATCGGTAAGGAAACCTTGCAGGCTCGCTTTGGCGAGGTGACTGAACACGGTTGCTCCGGTGAGGAGAGGCGAATTACCGGCACTCGCTTCGGCAGAGACTAGGCTTGCTCCGACCAGATGACATCGGCTCCCACGCCGAACGGCTGAAAGCCGGGGACTATAAGCTACCGGTTCAGCTGAGTGTTAATTGCCTCTAATCACCAAAGTCGACGGACACGGGAAAACAGGGAATCAACGGTCCGGATTGTTACATAAACAATGTAAATTTAAAGGGACCCCGATCCGGTCCATGACAGATATGTGTCAGAGAATGGTTAATACCAGGCTGTAATGCTATAGACACAAAGCGGATTTCTTCCCATTATGTCTGCAAAGACTTTCTCCGAGGGACATCTTCTAAATCAAGACCGGGCACCTCCTCACGCTTCACCGTTTTTTTTTATCTACAACCTATTATGCAACTGCCTCTTTATCGACCGATCAAATCTGGCTCGTCTACTTTTTCAGGCGGTTCATTCCAGATTCCAGCGACCACCATGCCAAGAAATAAATTTATTTCTCATAGATGTAGTTTTCTTCATTTATATTTTTGACTCTCATCGGTGATTCCATCAAAAGAGCGACATAAAAAGAAACGTCTATCCATTCGGTCCATGATCCACATACTACACACCAGATCTCAATTTAGTCGTCTGTTATCCGTCACAACATATTTAGATCATCACTTATTACCCCAGGAACAATTCACATAAATATCCCGCAGATCCGTTTTATTGTAATATTCAAGCCGCAGGAATTTAACACGATGCTACAAAGCAGGGTTTATTGACCCGTTTGCAAGTTTAAACGTGACATTATTCCTTTGATTAAGGAATACGTTTTGATAAAACGGAAATGTGAGTCTGATTTCTTTCTCGACCTGTCCCACCACTTTCAGTGACACAACGTTGTGCTCCTCCGCCCGTTTGCAAAAACATTCAAACTGTAGTTCCGCTTTTCCATCTTCCACGAAAATACACTGCCTTGCATTTCACCACCCAGAGCTTCATAGTCTATAAGTCCACCCGATGAAAAAGCGACCACTCTTCGATTCTCCTTTCACAACTTTCCCCTTTCTAGTTCTTGTACGTGGAAAGAAACTGTGTATGTTATCCATTCACAGCAAGAGATTGGATGTTTTAAAATGTTTTGTACAGATCCATGTGAATATTCACCAGATTCATCTAAACAGACAAACGTCCTCACTGGGAGTGATTGTTACTCGCTGTATACTTCAGTGCGGTGTCATTTCTATCATTCTATCCGAAAACATTTAGGAGTAAATGCCTTCCATTTCTGCATAACAACACACAGCCCCAACAGATGAGTATTGACTTCTGCTCCAAATGTCCTAAACAGAGTTTCCAAATTTCTTTTTTCTCCATTTACAAGCTGCAGGGAGAAAGTGGAGCATCATGGAGATTTCAGTGTGATCAAACTTACCTGGTATCGTTGACTTACCTTGGACCGCAAAAGCCGCTAAAATTGGGTAATATATAGTATTGGTATGACAGGTGCGTATTACTAATCATTTCATATCGAGGTGACCCAAATGTGCAGGCATACAAATTGGCCGATTGTATGAATTGGGTACATGTGGATGTGCATATTTATACTGTAAGAGAAAAACGATTTGGCAATAGGAGATCATCTCCCTGTGGATTTCTATTCCAAATAAGTTTTCAGCTCGGTGTTATGTATAGTAATCCTTTTCATTACTATGACCGCTACTTACACAAACATCAGCTGAACACAAGCTAAACAATACAACTCCGAAATTACATTTTTAGTTCCATTTCAAAGGTCCATACGTTCCAGCTTCCTTGGGTGTACAAAACTATAGTGGAAATATGAATATAATCATCAAGACCAAATTAATTGATGCGATGTATCCCTGACCCCTTGTACCCCAGTGCTCTAGTATAATTCCAACTCTATTCCTGCAATCGCTTTCCATATTATTACCTAAACACCAAAAGCAAGGAATCAGTTTTATTGCAATGTCTGAGTTTGTGTACATGCAGGAAAGCTGCCCTTGGGGTGGAGTACGATGAGCTAACATGAGAATCAACATCAGAATCAAGTTCAATACGTCGCGAAATTAGATTTTTTGATTATGTAGAAGGGCTGTACGGCATGGACTGAATGTAGAAATTGAAAATGACCTATGTTGCATCATTTTTCTTGCAAACATCTGGTCTCTCTCAACAAATTCGCTACTCTGTATCTGGTCGAATAACTCCAGTAATGTAATCAGCCATTTCCTATTCCTCAGTTACATCATGTAGCTACAGTAGCTATACCAAACCGTCTGTCCTGTCTGAGCATTGCAAATAATTTCGCTCAATGTCACCCTTACCCCTGAGGTACAGTGGTATGCAAAGGTTTGGGCACCCCTGGTCAAAGTTTCTGTTACTGTGAATAGTTAAGTGAGTAGAAGATGAACTGATCTCCAAAAGTCATAAAGTTAAGGATGAAACATTCTTTTCAACATCTTAAGCAAGATTATTGTATTATTTTAATCTTCTACAATTTGAGAGTAAAAGAAAGGAAAGGAGCACCATGCAACGTTTTGGGCAGCCCAAGAGATTTGAGCTCTCACAGAACTTTAACCAAGGTCACAGCTCTTAATTAGCTTGTTAGGTCTATGGCTTGTTCACAATCATCGTTAGGAAAGGCCAGGTGATGCAAATTTAGAAGCTTTATAAATACCCTGACTCCTCAAACCTTGGCCCAACAATCAGCAGCCATGGGCTCCTCTACGCAGCTGCCTAGCACTCTGAAAATTAAAATAAATGATGCCCACAAAGCAGGAGAGGTCTATAAGAAGGTAGCAAAGCTTTTTCAGGTAGCGGTTCCTCAGTTCATAATGTAATTAACAAACGGCAGTTAACAGGAACGGTGGAACTCAAGTTGAGGTCTGAAAGACCAAGAAACCTTTCCGAAAGAACTGGTTGTAGGATTGATAGAAAGGCAAATCAACACTCCCGTTTGACTGCAAAAGTCCTTCAGGAATATTTAGCAAACTGTGGAGTGGTGGTGCACAGTTCTACTGTGCAGCGACACCTGCATAAATATGACCCTCATGGAAGAGTCATCAGAACAAAACTTTTCCTGCTTCGTCACCACAAGATTCAGCTCCAGGAGTTTGCAAAGGAGCATCTAACAAGTCTGATACATTTTGGAAACAAGTCCTGTGGACTGATTATGTTAAACTAGAACATTTTGGCCGCAATGAGCAAAGGTATGCTTGGAGAAAAAAAGGGTGCAGAATTTCATGAAATAAAAGTACCCCTTCGACCGTTAAGCACAGGGGTGGATCGATCATGCTTTGGGCTTGTGCTGCAGCCAGTGGCACGAGGACCATTTCACTGTTAGAGAGAAGAAAGAATTCAATTAAATACCAGCAAATTCTGGAAACAAACATCACACTGTTTGTAGAAAAGCTGAAGATGAAAAGAGATAACTTCTACAATAAGGTAATGACCCTAAACACACCTCAAAGTCCACAATGGACTACCCAAAGAGGCGCAAGCTGAAGGTTTTGCCATCGCTCTCAAAGCTCCCGGAACTAAACATCATCGAAAATCTGTGGATAGACCTCAAAAGAGCAACGCAATACAAGACGGCCTAAGAATCTCACAGAACTAAAAGCCATTTGCAAGAAAAAATGGGCGAAAATCCCCCAAACATGAATTAAAAGGCTCTCAGCTGCTGCAGAAAGCGTTTACAAGCTGTGATATTAAAATAAACGTGTCATCTTCAAATGCAAGCCTTTTGGAAATCAGGTCATATTTTACTCGCTTAACTATTTACAGTAACATAAATTCTGACCGGGATGCCCAAATTTTTTGCATGCCACTGTAAATCCTGTTAACCGGAAGCCTCGGGAACGACTGGAATGACTCAAAAGCACACTCCTCCCGGTGACCTACAGGAGGAGAGTGGCTAGAAGGGGAGTCAGACGAGTAATCTTACCACAACATCCTCAAAAGGGGGCAGATATCCTACCTGGAGCATTACCGAGCACCTGTGGGGGCAGCAAAACAAAGGGCGTGAACACATGCTCGCGGGTCAAATGTCACGACCTCGGGGAGGATGAATCGGTCCACCAGCGAAGTCGATCTTTCGCCCCAGTGTTTGGTTGGGGGTGCAAAGGCCCGGAGAAGGAGCGTGAACAATGACCCTCTTCCTGTGCATTTTTTTTCCTTTCTACCTCACATTTTCTTTATATTTTATTCTATTTCTTCTCATATCTGTCTATGCCCCTTTCGTAGCACCCTCCATTTCTCTTTCTCCCCCATTTCTCTCCCTTTCCGTTTTTTTTTATATTTTCCTTAATTTCCTCATCACTCTCCATCACACCATGTCTGTCCTTCGCCATCTCTTCTTTCTTCCATCTCTCTATCCATCCCCCTTTCTATTCCACTCTTTCCCTCTCTGTCGCTTCCATTCTCCCTATCTTTCTCTCCCCATTCTCTGCCTCTCTCCATTCTTCCATCTCTTTCCGTCTTTACTTTTCTCTCGCTTTATCTCCCCGCACTTTAACCCTCCATCTCCCTTTTCTTAGACCATCTTCCTCCTTCCTTGTTTCTCCTATCTCTATCCCTCACTCTCACACTTTCACTCCCCTTTCACTTCCAACCACACATCTCTCCCTCCTTCTGCTCATCTTGTCATGGACGGATCGGGTTCCCTTTAAATTTACCTTGTTTATGTTAGGATCCGGACCGTTGATTCCCTGTTTTCACGTGTCCCTCCGCTTTGGTGATTAGAGGCAATTAACACTCGGCTGGACCGGTAGTTTATAGTCTGCGGCTTTCAGCCGTTCGGAGCGGGAGCGTCTGCAAAGTCATCAAAGGTACAGTGTGTCGATGTCATCAGGCCGGAGCAAGCCTAGTCTCTGCCGAAGCGTGTGCCAGGAAATCGCCCTTCCTCATCGGAGCAACCCTGTGCAGTTACCTCGCCAAAGCGAGCCTGAAAAGTTTCGTCACCGAGGTCGGTCTGTCAGTTAACCCGCCGCGGGGAATCAAGAACCACTGTCTACTGATCCCGGGCCCAGTCGAGAGCTCGCCACTACCCGGAGGTTCCAAGTCAAGTCCTGGCTCCGGCGGCATTCAAGCACCAAGTCAAGTCCTAGTCCTGGCGGCATTCAAGCACCAAGTCAAGTCCTAGTCCTGGCGGCTTCCCTGTTCTGAGTCAAGTCCTGGCCCTGGCGGTCTCTGATTCCTGTCCTACCCCCTTGTCTGAATCTCTTCTCTGCCTCTCTCGCCTCTAGCCCTCGTCTGCAGTCCCCGCCTGCAATTCCGTCTAGTTCCATCGCCGGAGCTAGATAGGTACTGTCTGGTGTTCATTTCTGTTGGTCTTGTCTTGTCTTGTCCCCGCCTCCGTGGGGGTACGTCTGGCCGTCTTGCCTTTGATCCGCGGTGGGTCATGTCTTGTCTTGTCTGGTCCTCGCATCCATGGGGGTAAGTCAGGCTGTCTTGCCCTTGCCCCGCGGAGGGTCATGTGTCCCGGCCCTATGTCCTGTACCTAAGGAGGGGTCCCGGCTTTCTGTTCTGTGTTTGAGTCCCGGCCGGATGTCCTGTACCCAAGGATGGGTCCCGACTCTGTGTTCTGTGTATGTGTCCATGGTTCCGTGCACCTACTCTCCCAAGAACGAGGTTCTGTTTTCCATTCTCCTCCTCTCCCTAGCCCATGGAATGTCCATGCCTCGTTCTGGGGTCCGAGACCGATGAAAGACCCAGGTACTGGGTCCTTGCCCCGTCTCTGGCCCGGAGTCCATACCCTAGCCTCTTCATGTCTGCTCTAGTTCTGTGAGCCGATTCCGGGTCCAAGCCTAGACCTTTGGTCCCAGACTAGTCGTACTCCTTTGTCCTTATCCTGTTCGCTATTCCTGCTTCTGCTTTGCTCTCCTGCTAACGAACAATAAACTAAATTTTAATTAACCTCATAAGATGTGTCTTGCATTTGTTCCACCCTTGCTCCCAAAGCCCCCGCCATTGTGACACATCATTCTTCTTTCCCCTTCCCCATATATCTCTGTACCCCAATTCTAATTTCAACTCTTCTTCATCCCTCCACCGTACCAGATCACACGTTTTGATTTCAACCCAAACCACACAAGACCTAGCTGGTGGATGTGGAGCAACACAAAGTCTCTACTGCGCTCCATGGCCCTGCCCAGTCTCTTGTAGGGTCTGACAGTGATCAATGAAGTCAGACGCAGGATCTGGGAGTGAGAGAAGGAAGAAACTGTGTCTGGGTAAGCGAGAGATCCCAAATAAAAATCCTTTCTTCAGAGACCTACCATCCAGTTGATCGATGTCCAGGTCTTGGCATATGAAGAGAATGGGAGAAGGAGGAGAATGCAGAGGGTAGTATTTAGATATGGGTGAGAAAGATATGAAGAGGTAGAAAGTACTGAGGGAGAGGATGGGGAGGAAAGACGGTGATGTAAAAGAGAGAGTAAGGGAAGGAATGAAATGTCTGCGAGAGTAGAGGAGAGGAAAGATATAGGGGAACGATGTTGCCCGGAGGGAAAAATGAAGTCTTATGGGGCAAGGTTATCAGAGCTGGGACTTTTCTCTTTGGAGCGTAGAAGGATGAGAGGGAACTTGATAGAGCTCGACAAGATTATGAGAGGGATAGATAGGGTGGATAGCCAGTGCCTGTTTCGCAGGGCACGAATAGCAAATATCAGTGGGCATATGTACAAAGTTAAAGGAGGGAAGTTCAGGGGAGAGATCAAGGTGTAATTGTTTTACACAAAGTGTTGTAGGTTCCTGGAATGACTTCCCAGGGATACTGGTGGAGGCTAAAACGTTAGGGGTATTTAAGAGCCTCTTGAACAGGCAGATAGATGAAAGCAAAATAGAGGGTTACGTGGTAGTGTGGGTTTAGTACTTTATTTCAAGAATATATGGGTCGGCACAACATCAAGGTCCGAATTGTCTGTACGGCGCTGTATTATTAGTGTCTAGTGTCCAGTAAAGGGGGAGAGAGAGAGAAACAGACTGTGAGGTTTAAAATAATCAGGAACAGACGTCATTCCCGTGCTCGTAAATAGAGAGTGTGGGTAATAATAACACGAAGTAACCATAAAATGGACGATATATAAAGAAGGATTGAGCATTTGTATTTTTTTTTGCTTTCATAAGCGGAATCAAATCTGAAGTACTTGAATGGAGGAAATTAACAGAGCACTGACAGTTGATGGTCTTTGTGAATACTGATTGACCGTTCAGTTTAGTTAGTTTGTGGAATTTTACAAGAGAACTTTCAAAGACACTTGCTGGTAACTAAAACACAGCTCATATTTAAAAGAACAGTTAACATGAATGTATCAATGAAAACCGCAGCAGAGACGCAATTCAGTTGCCGTCCGGAATGAAATTAAGCGTGAAAAATTTACAACGTCTTAGCAGCTACGTGCCTGATGAAGAAATTGTGTTTCCGATTTTGTAGGGGCTCAGACACATCAGAGCAATGCAGCTTTAAAGGTGAAAGTTGCAGAGGTATGCAACGAGGTAAAGCATGTCGGGCAAACAGGAATAAACGGACTGCACAAGAAAGAGCAAGAGATAAAACGTGAAGTTTCAGTTTCCAAAAAAGCACCAATCAGCCTGACTTTAACGAAAATGTCTAACAAAGAAAAGTGTCAACGGACCTGCAGCTTTCAGATTTGAGATAAGGGGTAAACAGAATAGAACAGTAAATTAAATAAAAATCAGTGAACACTCGCTCGGCCGCGACATTCAGTCGTTGAATGAGCGTGAAAAAGAAGCTTGCAGATGTTCAACCTATTGTGGAAAACAGATAACTACTGTATGAATGACATTCGTAAAGGAAAATACAACAGTCAACAAGACCAAGAATGTGGGTGGCTCTTGGCTGAGAGGACTACAACTTCATTGGAGATGCATCCAGTGTTTGCTTGCCAAATACCTGAAATGAAAATTGACAGTGAAGTAAGAAAGGGACTGGATAATGCCACAGCAGTGTTCGGTATATTTTGGAAATTTCTAGCAGATCAGGAGTAAAGTAGTATCAACTGAATATTTCACACAGTAGTTATACATAGCATTTCCGTTCCTTTACCATCCCTAGTTTGGAGTTTGGAGTTCTAACCAGCACTGGGTCGGGAACCAGATTACCTTCATTAATGAACACCAATCATTCATGTCTACTCTCGATCCACATAAGCATTTTTCACTGTGGGAGCGGTCCGACTACAGAGACAAACAGCTGAGACAAGCTGAAATCTCCTCAAACAAGGAGCACAATGTTTCAGTTTGAGGCAAATAGTCCTGGCGAGGAGCTATGTTGGTGATCAAAAGCGAGTGTTTGAAAAGATTAAGGGCAGAAGTGGATCACTGCCCTGGACAGTAGAGATTATGTTCCATATCACCCGGAGACGACACATTGAACAATTCGGGAGATCAGAATCAATAGATGGAGAAGAAAGGACTCCAGTGAAGTCAGAAAAGTTTTCTTCATTCCCAGACTCAATGCCTATCATCCCCAAAGGGGAGGTACCGAGCCTGATATTGGTTTATTGCAACAAATTTTACCTGTCTGGTGCAATTATACTCCCACTACCCTTGACAGGAAAGAAGATATCCCACAGGTATAGAAAATTATCCAGAGAGATTAAACCTTCATGTTTGAATGGGGCAACTCAAACTTTACTGTGCTGTGGATTTTAATAGTTTAAATATATTGTTTGATTAAGCATCTTTGTATGGTTCCATAACTGATGACATGTTTCATAAAATTCAGTGCATGAGCGGCAAAGTCATTACGCCGCTCCATGAAAAGAAAACGATAGGTAGAGACGCTTTATCTGCTCCCGTCTATTTCCTTAGATTATTTTTTTACTCAATAACAGTGAAATCGGATATGAATCACCGAGTGTTCCTTGGAGGTAGTTGGTGAACGCCGTCTTCCACTCATCTCCCTGGCGATCTATAGGACCAGTTTGGTGAAGATCCAGTCTTTTTAATGCACTATCCATCAAATGGAGAGTTTGGCATTCTTAATATTGATTTTGTAAAGTCTACAGTAGTGAATGCATGGATGAACACCACAATTTATTTTCTTTACTTACGTATAAGGTCCCTTCACCGGGGCTGAGGACTGGGATTTTTTAATGTAGGCATTCCGTAGCGCATCGGAAATGCTCGGGTCTCAGGATGGGCGACGTATAACAGACAAAATACGGGAGGGGTGATCGGTGAGGCAGCAGAATGCAGACTTCCATTTTACTGAAGGCAATGGCTAAGTAAGTGTATTCCTGAGGGAATTTGGTAAGGTCGAGATATTTACCGGGTGAAGTGAAATGAAGTTGCAGGCAGATGACTTCCCCAGCTCATCAGTGAGCTGGATGACTAGGAGAAATGATGGTTGTTTCTCAAAACGATATGAGTTTTGGGTGAGTAGGTAAGTACGAATTTTTGGACACGTTGTACTCTCTAATGCTCAAGTCCACTGGTCTTTTGGGCGTTTCGACCATCCTAGTCCCAACGGGAAGTCCGTCACGTTCCGTTTATGCAGAGCGGGTAGAGATCAACTGGAAAGGGAGTCGAACTTGCGCACAGAGAAATATTTCCAGAAAGTTGCCTACTGCACAGAGTCCATTATGGACTTCTATATACCTAGAGCGGTCGAGGTGTGGAGGATGACAGAATGAGAGAATCGGGCTTTGTTACTGGAAGGACAAAGAAGGAAACTCGACTCCAGCTGCTTGCGCCGTTTCCTGGACGAAGTGGAAGAAGGATGTGTGGGTGATCGGAGACTGCGCAGTAAGGGCAAATTATGTTACTGCACTAGTCCCTCATACTCTTCGGGGTGGGAGCTGTATGGGTCTGGGCAATAAGCGATCTCCTACTGCGAGCGTTGGTTCTGTACGCCTTGATGGTGAGAATCCTACAGCCTGAAATATATGAGGGAACGAAACAAGCTTTCTGGTTGATACTTTCGAGGGTCGTACCATCAGCAATTTGTAAATTCTGAAGCCTAAGTTTAGAAGCCTTTGTGTTCGATCGGCTTCTCACTGGTGTACAAATCGCACAGGTGTCCTGATATACTCTGATGCTGTTAGGCAAATAGCGTTTCCGCATTCCAGTCCTAAAATCGAGGATGTCATCGAGAACAGAGCATGAGGCAAAGTCGGCGAATTATCCGATCTTCTCATCGTTTTCCACTCCTTGATGGACGAATAGCGGACGCAACTCAATAGTGTATTACTAATATTTATTTCAAATACCTGTTTTATTTTCCTAATTAAAGGTGGCCCCGAAGGAGTCGCCAAGTTAGGAGAGAGATGAGGAGGGCTGTCTTGGCTCTGTACATGGAATATAGAGATGGCAGGAGCTCGAAGTGTAAGATACAGCCGGACATGGAAGTTGCAACATCGTATTGCAGATATGTTGAACCCTTCGTGTACTGCAACAATTGGTCATCCCCGTTTGGCAAAAGAATAAATCAGGGAAGGTAGTGCACCCGTGGCTAACAATGGAAATTAGGGATAGTATCAATTCCAAAGAAGAAGCATACAAATTAGCCTGAAAAAGCGGTTCACCTGAGGGCTGGGAGAAAGTCAGAGTCCAGCAAAGGAGAACAAAGGGCTTAATTAGGAAAGGGAAAAAGATTATGAGAGAAAACTGGCAGGGAACATAAAAACGCACTGTAAAAGCTTTTATAGATATGTGAAAAGAAAAAGATTGGTTAAGACAAATGTAGGTCCCCTACAGACAGAAACAGGTGAATTGATTATGGGGAACAAGGACATGGCAGACCAATTGAATAACTACTTTGGTCTGTCTTCACTAAGGAGGACATAAATAATCTCCCAGAAATACTAGGTTACCGAGGTTCCAGTGAGATGGAGGAACTGAGGGAAATACATTTTAGTAGGGAAGTGGTGTTAGGTAAATTGAAGGGATTAAAGGCAGATAAATCCCCAGGACCAGATGGTCTGCATCCCAGAGTGCTTAAGGAAGTAGCCCAAGAAATAATGGATGCATTAGTGATATTTTTTCAAAACTCTTTAGATTCTGGAGTACTTCATGAGGATTGGAAGGTAGCTAATGTAACCCCGCTTTTTCAAAAAAGAGGGAGAGAGAAACTGGGGAATTATAGACCCGTTAGCCTAATATCGGTGGTGGGGAAAATGCTAGAGTCAGTTATCAAAGATGTGATAACAGCACATTTGGAAAGCGGTGAAATCATCAGACAAAGTCAGCATGGATCTGTGAAAGGAAAATCATGTCTGACGAATATCATAGAATTTTTTGAGGATGTAACTAGTAGAGTGGGTAGGGGAGAACCAGTGGATGTGGTATATTTGGATATTCAAAAGGCTTTTGCCAAGGGCCCACACAGGAGATTAGTGTGAAAACTTAAAGCACACGGTATTGTGGGTAAGGTATTGATGGGGATAGAGAATTGTTTGGCAGACAGGAAGCAAAGAGTGGGAATAAACGGGACCTTTTCAGAATGGTAGGCAGTGACTAGTGGGGTATCGCAAGGCTCAGTGCTGGGACCCCAGCTGTTTACAATATATATTAATGACTTAGATGAGGGAATTAAATGGAGCATCTCCAAGTTTGCGGATGACATGAAGCTGGGCGGCAGTGTTAGCTGTGAGGAGGATGCTAAGAGGATGCAGGGTGACTTGGATAGGTTAAGTGAGTGGGCAAATTCATGGCAGATGCAAATTAATGTGGATAAATGTGAGGTTATCCACTTTCGTAGCAAAAACAAGAAAACAGATTATTATCTGAATGGTGGCCGATTAGGAAACCGGGAGATGCAATGAGACCTGGCTGTCATTATACACCAGTCATTGAAAGTGGGCATGTAGGTACAACAGGCGGTGAAAAAGGCGAATCTTATGCTGGCATTCATAGCGAGGATTCTAGTACAGGAGCAGAGAGGTACTACTGCAGTTGTACAAGGCCTTGGTGAGACCACACCTGCAGTATTGTGTGCAGCTTTGCTCCTCTAATCTGAGGAAAGGCATTCTTGCCATCGAGGCAGTACAAAGAATGTTCACCAGGTTGATTCCTGGGATGGAAGGACTTTCATATGATGAAAGATTGCGTTGACTAGGATTATACTCGCTGGAATTCAGAAGATTGAGGGGGGATCTTACTGAAACGTATAAAACTCTAAAGGGATTGGACAGGCTAGATGCAGGAAGATTGTTCCCGATGTTGGGGAAGTCTGGAACGAGGGGTCACAGTTAGCGGATAAAGGGGAAGCCTTTTAGGACCGAGGTTAGGAAAAACTTCTTCACACAGAGAGTGGTGAATCTGTGGAATACTCTGCCACAGAAAAAGTTGAGGCTAGTTCATAGGCTATACTTAAGAGGGACTTAGATATGGCCCTTGCGGCTAAAGGGATCGGGGGTGCGGAGGGAAGGCTTGTACAGGGTTCTGAGTTGGATGATCAGCCACGATCATACTGAATGGAAGTGCAGGCTCAAGGAGCCAAATGGCCTACTCGGGCACCTGTTTTCTAGGTTTCTATGTTTCTATGCAACGTTGGACTCAAAGCTAGGAGGTACACTGGCGTGGTGTTGCTGTTGCGGTATGAAAGGTTGTTTGAAATTGGCGAGCAGGTGATCAATGGTTTCCTGCTGTTTTGGGATCGTGTGCTCCTGTCGACGGTTGATTTTCTTTTGGAGACCATACTTTATTGGGTCAATAACTGGTTCACCCATCCTGTAAGAAATGTAGAACAGGCTTCAGCTGAAAACCAGAGCAGCGGATACCACTTACAAGTAAACGCTCACGCCAATCCGAACATAACACTTCGGAATATTCAATTGACGATGGAGATGGAGAAGAGTAGTTTCCTCCTGATCGTTGACATTCTAATACGCTGACACCGGATGCTAGCATTTGGCATGGCGTCAATTGGGTGCCAAATAACACGGACTTATACATCAAAATAAAAGTCGCCATCACACATCGCATGGTAGAGCAGTCCTTTCAATGTTGATTATCCATGGGAAAACTATTTCGGAACAGGAGACAAATGAGCACGATTTTCCTGTAGTACGGTAACCATGGGAATGAAAGCAATCGGGGCCTTAAAAGGGAAGACGGAAAAAAAAACGGGGCAGCTCAAATCGTGGAAGAAGCTACCGCCTGTCTTCCCTATTTTTCCATTTGTTCTGAAAAGTCTCGAGGATCCTGAAGAAATAACAGATAAATACCTCCCACAAACAGGAAAGTGAGCTGACATTTCTGGTTATGCGGTTCAATGATGACTCGGGTCTCATTTTCATTTCTCATTTAATCCCTGCTCTTCCATCCTAAACAAAGGAACCGTGGGATACTGAGTTGTTATTCCTGCCAATTCTGCAACCAAGTCTCACTAATGGCTACAATATCATAATTGCCTGGGTCCATCCATGCCCTCAGTTCATCTGACTTACTAAAGATTGCTCTAGTAGTGAAATAATCACAGCTCAGCACATCCGGCGCAAAATTCTCAAAATTCTGATCGCTTAGATTGTCTGAAATGTTAACAACGTCTGTCTCTCTACTATCTGTTCTTACACTCTACCGCCCAACACCAGCAAATCTTCAGAATAGGATATTCCTCCCTTTCTAATTTAATTGCAAACCGTCTGTTCTGTAGAGGACGCTCTTTCCCTGGAAGAGAACCGAATAATCTAAAAATTTCACGTACTCCTTCATCGACCAACTTCGTATTTAAGTGTTTCATTCCCAACTTCTGGCCTCACGAGGACGTTACACAGGGAACAATGCTAGGATCACAGCTCTGGACATCCTATCCTTTAGCGTAGCATCCAAATCCTTCAGATCACTGCAGAACCTGGTGAGTCTTCCTAGGCCGGGTACTCGGGATGTGTGCGGCACAATTGGCAGATGTGTTTACAGATACTTTTAATCTCTCCGTCTCCCAATGTAGAGTGTTCTCTTGCTTCAAAACTTCGGTCATTGTTCCTGTACCTAAAAAGACCAAGGTAACATGTACGAACGACTGGCGTACTGTTGGACTCTCCTCAGTAACAAGCAAATGTTTCGAATGGTTGGTCAGGCACTACATCTGCGGCATGCTATAACCCACTCTGGACCCCCTACAGTTCATCTATCGACATAACCGTCCAATAGATGATGCAATAGCCACAGCTCCTTACACCGTCCTTACACATCTAGAGAAACCGGGTGCTTATGTATGAATGCTCTTCTTGCACTACAGTTCAGCATTCAAAACCTCACCACTGCTCCTCTGACCCTGAGCACAGGTGCCCCAGGTCTGTGTGCGAAGCGTCCTCCTTCACTCTTTGATTACCAATTGCTGTGTCCCTACCTGGATATCCAATCTGCTAATTAAATTTGCTGAGGACACTACATGATGGACCTCATCTCATACAATAATGAGGGACCCTAAAGAGAAGAATTCACCTGCCTGACACAGTGGCATCAAGAAAACAACTGCTCTCCCAATGTCCAGACAAAAAAAAACAACAAAGGAGCTGGTTGTGGACTACAGGCAGAATGGAGTCAGGCTAAACACGATTGACATCAATGAAACATTAAACCTCAAGTTCTTCGGAATACACATCACTGAGGGTCTGACTTGTTCGGTACATACCGGTTGTGTGGTGAATAAGGCAAAACAGCGCCTCTTTCACCTCAGACGTTTGAAGAAGTTTGGTATTGAACTCTAGATCCCAAGAACGCTCTACGGGAGCACAACTGTGAACATCCTGACTGGCTTCAACACTGCCTGGTGTTGGAACTGTACTTAGTCATAGTCATAGACATACCTTATTGATTCCGGGGGAAATTGGTGTTAGTTACGGTTGCACGATAAATAATAAATAGTAATAGAACCATAAATAGTTAAATAGTAATATGTAAATTATGGCAGTAAATTATGAAATAAGTCCAGGACCAGCCTATCGGCTCAGGATGTCTGACCCTTCCAGGAGGAAATTGTAAAGTTTGATGGCCACAGGCAGGAATGACTTCCTATGACGCTCTGTGCTGCATCTCGGAGGAATGAGTCTCTGGCTGAATGTATACCTGCGCCCTCCCTGTACATTATGGAGTGGATGGGAGACATTGACCAAGATGGCGTGCAACTTAGACAGCATCCTAGACAACTTCCCTCAATCGCTGAACTCTGCAGCGAGTGGTGCGGACAACGCATCTGTAGATGCGACCTGCCCACTATTCACGACATATACAAAGAGAGTGTATGAAAAGGGCCCGAAGGATCATTAAAGACCCGGACACCCCAGGCACAAAATGTTCCAGCTGCTGCCATCCGGGATACGGGACTGCAGCATGAAATCCAGGACCAACAGGCTCCGGAACATCTTCCTCTGCCAAGCCATCAGACGGATTAAATCATACCGATACAACTGTATTTCTACGTTATTTTGACTGTCTTTTTGTACATCGTATTTATTATAAATTATTATAAATTGCACATTGCATATTTAAACGGAAATGTAACGTGAAGATATGTACTCCTCATATAAATAAAAGGTGTAGGTATCAAAATCAATTCTATTCGATTAAATTCATATTGCTTCTCCCTCACAGAAACAAACTCGATGCCGCTGTGATGTTTCTCTGCTACCTCATGCCCCCAGCATTATCCAAAGTATCATATCTGCTGTTGAGGGAGATTTCCACAGGGCACTCTGCACTGACTGATTAAGTCCTTTGTCTTTCTTGTCACCCACTTTCCTCCATCCTGTAACTCTGGTGCACCCACCATCTTTATGCCCATTCTATCACGCCCTCAGCCTTTCGAAAAATCCAGCGTTCATCCAGTTCCAGCTTCCGCTCCATAAAACGGTGTGTAAGAATCTGAAATTGCATGAATTTCATCCATGAGTAGTCGTCAGTGATACTGGCAAACTCCGCGTCTTCCAATATCCGGCAAGGAGTACATGCGAATATTAAAGTTCCGATCATGATTCCGGCCAGACACGCCGAATGCTTACTCTTTCCCAACATGCTGCGTGGCCTGCTGAGTTAGTACTCCATTTTTTGTATATTGCGTTCAAGTATTCTGCCTGACATACTTACAGTTCATGCTGAGAAAATGCAAAGAATGAAAAAAAGAACAATAAATAAAGTATGGGAAAATAATTTGTCTGTTACATTTCTTACTCACGCCTAATCTCGCTGAAACATCGAAGCAATTCCTCACGTTCACTTTGTAACACCGTCGAGTCCACGGACGGCCCTCCGCTTTCCCCTAACTTTTTCGAATTTGTTCTTGTCAAGCAATCCATATTACATTTCAAAACACGAAAATACCGTGAATTGGTGGGTTATGCATTCGAATTGGCGAACGTGAGAGAGCTCCGTGTTATCATCTTTGAGATCTCCGATTGGCAGCAGTTTTAAACACCAAACCGCCGCGAGTAGATGCCTCATTTTCTCAATCGGCGAACCTGTCGGAGCTATGACTTCTGACGCTTTGCATCTCCGATAAGCTCTGGTTAAAAGATCAAACAGCTGCCAGTTGATGCCGTGTGTACTCAATAGGCAAACATGAGTGATCTACGTCCCAACACGCTTCGGGTGTCCGCCTGGCCGCAACTGAGATACATATTTCATGAATTTCCTTTTCCAACAGTTCGCATATGCGATTATTCATTGCATTGCGTAGCCCAGATTTCACTTACATCATTTTCAATTTATGTATTTATGTACGTATGTATGTATATATGTATGCATGTATGTATTTATTTATTTACTTATTTATTCATTCTCTCATTCATCCGTTGATTAAGTAACTACATAACTAAATTATTTATTGTTAGTTTATTTATTTGCTAAGATTTCAGTACAGTTGGTCGCGTAATACTCGAGATTATTAAAGACAAATCGGTAACTGCGGAGGTATAAGGAAATTAAAGCTCTGCAGGCTATATTCCGTGAGATCTTACGGAACCCCAATCTAATCACAAAATCCTAGACAAATCCACGTTCAATACTAATTTAGAAGAAAACAAACCGGAGTTTTAGTCTTCCTAGTCGACTGTGGCACTTTGCATTTCCACTTTTCCCTTAACCGTGAGCTTTCCCCGCCTCACCAGTATTAAATAAATATTTTGGTTTGTTATTGTACCTCTGCAAAATAGTACCTCACATTCGATGTAATTTGTTGCATTTACCTTGCGGATGCGCTGAGCTTCTCTTTGTTTCCTTCTGGCATCTTTAACCCCAGGTTCCTTCAGGTAGAACAGAGAAAATAGTACAGTGCGGCATAGCATTGAGCCTCCGGAGTAAGGTGCAGACCGATGTAAATCACTTCATGACCCTTCTAACGTTTCGCCACACCCTGCACTTACCTTTGTCCACCATTTGTCCTATATCGATATGGCAGCAATTCTCTCTAATATCAGTTTATCAGCCTCTACCGGCCGCAGTTGCTGCAGAGCCTAGAATTTTACAGGAGGTTTGCATTGGAATTCCCCAGTAATAATAATAATAACAACAACAACAATAACAATACCAATAATAATAATACGGTATAACCACTGACATCTCATTAAAACTGTCTCCCACTCAACTTACTGCAAAGCGGCGGTCTCTTGCGCTGTCTTTTGCCGTAGTGGATATCAACTTCATTTTATCTAAAACAGAAAATCTTCCAGATTTTACAAACTCTGGAAGTAGGGTTGCCTGTTTTACGCCTTTATCAAGCGCATACAAATTGAAACTGTTTGGCGGCAGATTTCCTCTCATCCATACTCTCTGTTGAAGAAAAGCAGCCATGAGGGATTGGTGCATCGAAAGTCTGAATGTGCCATCACACTCTTCCAAGGCAGAGGGAGAGTTTGTCAGCTCGTCCTGCGTACCTGCCGTCAAGATCAGAGCACAGACTGATTTCCGTCACAAAATATAAGAACTGAAGCATACATGAAAACTCGGGGCACACGCCACAACATCAATAAAGAACAAACAACCATATATTTTTTGGAAAAGAAAAAGTTTCCGGTTCAAGGCGAATGAGTCAGACTCATCCATTGATAGGCCATCTCCGTCACGCATGTTGAAAGATAGGAAGTCATGGGTGGGACTTCCTCACTCGGTTCAAAGACACGACACAGAATCGAAACCAACAACTGTCACTCAACAAACCTGTTCATAAAAGTTCACTGCCCAACTCTGAAGTACATTCCACCATAACTCTGCAGACCGTGAGCTCCATCTCCTCGTCACTTCAGCAATATTCCTTGTTGACGATGGGAGTCTTATTTGTTTTCACACTCTGGCTCTGCTTACGGCGTGAGTACCTTTCACACATCCACATTACACTTACTTTAAATCTGTTTGAGCTCTCTGAGATACGACCGGCTGAGATTATTCATGTGGATCGTCCATGACTACAACTTAATTTTTTTCCGTGTTTTTTTTTCATTCCTAGGTTCATTGAGTCAGTCGGTGACTCAGAGCCCGTCCATTGTAAACTTGAATGAGTGTCAGACTGCCACTATCACCTGCAGTTTCCAGCCTGGTTCTGCGGGTAGATATCGCTTTCAGACTGGAAAATTCTTCAGGCAGACCAATTCAGCGGCCGAACGGAAAGAGGTCAGCCGCGGGGGTAGATTTGTTACTTGGGTTAAGAAAACTGATATGCAGTTTTCGTTGGAAATTCGGGACCTGCGAGTGGAAGACAGCGGCACCTATTACTGTCAAGCTGTGTACAGATGGAATGCAGCACAATGATGGGATTCGGCTTCACGCTGTACAAAAACTTCCGCTGTAGTTTATTCCTGATTCAGACGGAGCAGAGTGGATCTGCGGGTTTAGTTCATATTCCTGTCTCGCTGTGGATCCATCCGGCAGTCCAGCTAACAGTCATTATTGTTTCGATTCATGTATGGTCGTTATGTTCCCACCTCGCCTGTGCGCAGATGTTGTTGCCGGCCCTGAGGTATGTGTCAATAAATGCCGACAAAGAATTAAGAAATACACATTCCTGTCGCCAACTACAGACGGAATTGTTCCTGAACAGTTGGAAACGGAAAACGCAAGCGCTGCGAATCTAATTCCTGCTCGACTCTTTCATCGATTCGCCAGAAGATTTGAAATTCACGTCAGGTACTGTGTACAATTTGGGACAAACACAGTGGAAGAGATCTCAACAAAAATAGAAAATAGTAAATATATAAATAAATTATATTTAAACGATATATTCTCCATATCCCATACCAAAAATACAAACCTGGCGATGTTCACCGACTAATCTGTTTAGATTATTTTTAATTTCCATATTGCATATGTATTTCTGATTGACACGTATGCTATGTTTTTTTTTCTTCTCCGAATCTGTCTGCGGTGCGTGTTCCAGTTTTCTTTTAATCTGGTCTTGCTTTCGCAACAAGAACATATCGACATGCCGGCAAATGGGGAATATTCTTGCTATGAGTTGTATTAACAACCCTCGGAACATTGTGAATCCTATTGTAGCGTTTCCTCAGCAGATTCACGTGAGTGTAGTTGTTGTATGGTGGAGACTGAGAACAGGCTCATTGTGTATGTATGGACGACTCATACTCTAGATGGAGCAGGGACAAAGGTCACGGTCAGGCCCGGTAAGTATCCACAGACACCGACGATTCCTCAGATATCTCACCCATTTAACTATCGTATAATAGATGATCGCTTGATTTAAAATCATTAAACTTTAAATGGGTCTGATGTCAAATCTTGTTTCTAAAAAGTGTGTCAGGGAGGACGGAAGCACAGGGTGTCTTCTCTGGGGGAGCCGTTGTTGTAAAAATATTTAACACATCAGGACGTCTCGCATTCGTGCTGCTGGTGAACAATACATGTTGATAGTGCCAATAACGCCCCAACACCAAAAATGAATAAATACAGAATAGAAAATCAGGTGCACCTGCCCGAATGGAAGCAGACTGAGAGGAGGCAGGTTCATTCGCAGAATATGAGGGATGCATTTATTTTCCACTGCAGTAGGTTTTGAAGAGCTGGACCGATGCACAGCTCTTCACTGTTGAAAGAGTGACTGGAATTTTATGGTTTGTCTTGGGTGGTGTGATTCTATAGACTGAATCTACACTCATTGTGTAGAAAGGCAAGGTGGTAAACTGAATTAACAGAGTCAGATGGAAAGGGAAATTTCTGCTATGAGTAAGGATGAAATGCTGGTGTAATCTTCGCAGAATGAATCCAACAGACTTCTGTCAGACCGTGGGAAATATTGTTGGCAGCTTAAGGCATAAACCGCAAGCAGAATTTGTATGCATATATGTAGGTCACCGAGATGCAAGACATAATGAAATTTGTTTTCTATAAATTATTCTCAAATAGTACAGCGAATTGCATACCCCATTGATGAAAAATTAACAAAGGGGAAGGGAATAAAACCTTGAAATCGGCTGCTAAAATCCAGTCGAAAATAAACCTTCGCCTTCAGCAGCTTAGAAAATTATCTGACCAGTCTGTACATTTCAGTCTCATTACTGTGATGAACATGTTACAATGCAAGAGGCTGTAACTTATGGGGTGGAAATTTATTTAAGAAAAAACAATTCTGGATTGAGCATCTATCATTTCGAAAAAAAAAATCACATCCATCATTATTCCGAATTAAACTGACATTTAAAATAAACACCACAGAACTGAGAAAAACAAGAAATTCGGCCCATTATATGTTTGTAGCTTCTCTGCAATTGTTCCATGAAATTAGTTCTTCCTTCCACATAGATGTCCAAAACAGGAAACATGTTTTGATAATAGCAAGATGTCCGCAATTTACCAGGAGTCCCTGATTTTATTTCACTGCAGCAATTCCTTATAATAATTGTTAACTTCATTAAATATTATTTACTCACATTCCGAATGAAACAAGTTTCTCTGAAAGAAAAATCTCCTTATCATATTTGGGAGGCCTTTTCTGACAGCTATCGGTAAATTAGCAATAATCTTCCTTTACATTCATACAGAATCAATTTCTCCACCGTCTCAGAGTCCGGAACTGCAAACTACACTTGCCGACAGCGTAATTTTAAACTGTGCATATGACGTGTATTGTCGCAACACAATACACTGGTATCGCCAGCTTCCAGGACAGGCACCCATATTCCTGCTCCAGGGACAAACTTTTGGAGCACAAGATAAGACAAAACATGCCGGGGAACGAATTACTGGTTTAGTCGATCCTGGTAAGAAAATCAGCCAGCTGACGATCTCCAAAGTGCAACTGGGTGACGCTGCTGTGTATTACTGTGCAATGAGTCGGTTTGCAGCACTGTGATGCCGCGCATGGACGGCGCTGTTCAAGAACTAGGGTGATTCTCGTTACAAGCACACAGTGCTAGGAAGCAGAGAGAGAACAATACAAAAACTCATTTGGTTTTATCATATAAGTAAACCACTGCCGAGCACGGAGACAAACGGCAAGAAACCGCAGTGTGGTGGGATGTTCAGCAGAATGATGATAGAGAAAATAAAAGTACTACAATCAACACCCAAAATATGCTGGGAGAAATCATTATGTCCTGATGGAAGTTCTTGGTTCGAAACATCATTTCCATGGAAGCTGCCGGATCCACCGATTCCTCTCATTTCTACTGATGGAAGACACCCCACTCCCAAGAATATATTCCCGGAGCAAAATGGCATTATTGCCTTCAGGGAATTCGCATCTTAGATCAGAAGTGCATAAGACACAGCAACAGAATTGGGCCGATCATCCTATCGAGGGTGCCCCGCCATTCCATCATTATTATTGTGGAAATCGGCCAGTGAGTGAGTGAGTGAGTGGGCCAGTGAAGGAGTGGAGTTTGAGTCTTTGACTCGAGAGATTCTGGCGGTTTTGGCAGTTGGTCTCGGCAATCAAGTCAATCAAAATTTGAATAGATCAGAAGAAAGCCGTTGATTAGACAATCAAGAATTGAATAGCTCAGACTGAGCAGAAAGCAGCTGATTGGGCAGTGTAGGTCAGGTGACCAAGCATTTTGAGAAGCTCAAACAGATAAATAGAGCGGCCTGTGGAAAGTAGCCAGTGGACCAGTGAAGGAGCGGAGCTTTGAGGCTTTGACTTGAGAGGCTTCGACGAGAAGAGGCGGAGGACAAGCTTTCTCGCAGTTAATCTTTACAATGTGTCCTGAGACGATGATGTGCCTCTCATGTGAGATGTAGCAGTCTTGGGGGAACGCCCCTCTCCCGCAGAGTCACATCTGCCAGAAGTACATACGGCTGGGCGATCTGGAAACCATGTAAGGAATCTGGAGCAGCAGCTGAATTACTTTCCACTCATAAGGGAGAATGAGGCAGTCATAGATGAGAGCTGCAGCGAGGTAGTCACACGTAGGTTGTCGGAAACAGGTCCTTGAGTGACAGTCAGAGGGGGAAAAGCGAAGATGAGCAGACAGGTAGTACAGAGCACCTCTGTAGCCATTCCCCTGAATAATAAGTTTACCGTCCTGGATACTGTTGACGTGGACGACCGACCAGGTGTGAGCCAAGGTGGCAGGGCCTCTGGCACTGAGTCTGACCTGGTGGTGCAGAAGGGTGGGACGGAGAAGAGGAGATCTGTCGTTATTGGAAACTCTATAGTCAGAGGAGCAGACAGGAATTTTGTGGACGTGAGAAGGACACCCGCATGGTTCGTTGCCTCCCGGGTGCCAGAGTCCGGGATGTCTCTGACCGGGTGCACGACATCCTGGTACGAGAGGGAACGCAGCCAGAAGTCGTGAGGCATGTTGGTAGCAACGACATAGGCAGGAAGAGGGATGAGGTCCTGAAGTGTGAGTTTCGGGAACTAGGCAGAAGGGTGAAGAACAGGACCTCAAGGGTGGCGTTCTCAGGATTGCTGCCAGTGCTACGTGACAGTGATGGTAAGAATAGGAGGAGATGGCAGTTGAATGCATGGCTGAGGAGTCGGTGCAGGGAGCAGGGTTTTAGATTTTTGGATCATTGGGATCTCTTCTGGGGAATATGGGACCTGTACAGATTGGATGGGTTGCACCTGAACCCAAAGGGGGGCAATATCCTTGCAGGTACGTTTGCGAGCTGGGTTCGGGAGGGTTTAAAGTAATTTGCAAGGGGGATGGGACCCGGAGCGATAGAACAGTGAAATAAGTGCATGGAGTAAAGCCAGATCTAACATACAGAGAGGCGTAGAGGAAAGAGAAGCAGAATAAACGGTGTAAAGGTAGTAAGGCAGAAGGGCTGAAATGTGTGTACCTCAATGCAAGAAGCATCAGGAACAAAGGTGACGAACTGAGAGCTTGGATATATCAAAGTTGCTGGTGAACGCAGCAGGCCAAGCAGCATCTATAGGCAGAGGCGCAGTCGACGTTTCAGGCCGAGACACTTCGTCAGGACTAACTGAAGGAAGAGTGAGTAAGAGTAAGTGAGTAATCCTCTGGGTAACCCCCCCCCCCCCGTCTTTCTTCCCGGACCTCCTGTCCCATGATCCTCTCGTATCCCCTTTTGCCTATCACCTGTCCAGCACGCGGCTCTATCCCTCCCCCTCCTGTCTTCTCCTATCATTTTGCATCTCCCCCTCCCCCTCCAGCTTTCAAATCCCTTACTCACTCTTCCTTCAGTTAGTCCTGACGAAGGGTCTCGGCCTGAAACGTCGACTGCACCTCTTCCTAGAGATGCTGCCTGGCCTGCTGCGTTCACCAGCAACTTTGATGTGTGTTGCTTGAATTTCCAGCATCTGCAGAATTCCTGTTGCTTGGATATATACATGGAAATATGATGTACTGGCCATGACAGAGACTTGGCTGGCACCAGGGCAGGAATGGATTCGCAATATTCCCGGATTTCGGTGCTTCAAAAGGGATCGAGAGGAGTGAAAAGGGGGAGGAGGACTGGCATTACTGGTGAGGGTACTATTACAGCAACAGAAAGGGTGGGTAATGTAGGAGAATAGTCTTTTGTGTCAGTATGGGTGGAAGTCAGGAACAGGAAGGGAGCAGTTACTCTTTTGGGGGTATTCTATAGGCCCCCTGGTAGCAGCAGAGATACAGAGGAGCCGATTGGGGGGCAGATTTTGGAAAGGTGCAAAAATAACAGGATTGTTATCATGGGTGACTTTAACTTCCCTAATATTGATTGGTACCTGATTAGTTCCAAGTGTTTAGATGGGGCAGAGTTTGTTAAGTGTATCCAGGATGGATTCCTGTCACAGTATGTGGACAGGCCGACCGGGGGGAATGCCATACTAGATCTAGTACTAGGTAATGAACCGGGTCAGGTCACAGATCTTTGAGTGGGTGAGCATCTGGGGGACAGTGACCACCGCTCCCTGGCCTTTAGCATTATCATGGAAAAGGATAGAATCAGAGAGGACAGGGAAATTCTTAATTGGGGAAGGGCAAATTATGAGGCTATAAGGCTAGAACTTGCAGATGTGAATTGGGATGATGATTTTGCAGGGAAATGTACTATGGACATGCGGCCAATGTTTAGAGAGCTCTTGCAGGATGTTAGGGATAAATTTGTCCCGGTCAGGAAGATAAAGATTGGTAGGGTGAAGGAACCATGGGTGACAGGTGAGGTGGAAAATCTAGTCAGGTGGAAGAAGGCGGCATTCATGAGGTTTAGGAAGCAAGAATCAGATGGGTCTATTGAGGAATACAGGGAAGCAAGAAAGGAGCTTAAGAAGGAGCTGAGAAGAGCAAGAAGGAAGCAAGAGAAGGCCTTGGCGAGTAGGGTAAAGGAAAACCCCAATGCATTCTTCAATTATGTGAAGAACAAAAGTATCACAGGAGTGAAGGTTGTACCGATTAGAGATAAAGGTAGGAAGATGTGACTGGAGGCTGTGCAAGTGAGCGAGGTCCTCAATGAATACTTCTCTTCGGTATTCACCAATGAGAGGGAACTTGATGATGGTGAGGAGAATATGAGTGAACTTGATGTTCTGGAGTATGTAGATATTAAGGGAGAGGAGGTGTTGGAGCTGTTAAAATACATTAGGACAGATAAGTCCCCGGGCCCTGACGGAATATTCCCCAGGCTGCTCCATGGGGCGAGGGAAGAGATTGCTGACCCTCTGTCTAGGATCTTTATGTCCTCGCAGTCCACGCGAGGATTGGGGGAGGCGAATGTTGTCCCCTTGATCAAAATAGGTAGTAGGGATAGTCCGGGTAATTACAGACCAGTGAGCCTTACGTCTGTGGTGGGAAAGCTGTTGGAAAAGATTCTTAGAGATAGGATCTATGGGCATTTAGAGAACATGGTCTGAGCAGGGACAGTCAGCTTGGCTTTGTGAAGGGCAGTTCGTGTCTAACAAGCCTGATAGAGTTCTTTGAGGAGGTGACCTGGCATATAGATGAGGGTAGTGCAGTGGATGTGATCTATATGGATTTTAGTAAGGCATTTGACAAGTTTCCACACGGTAGGCTTATTCAGAAGGTCAGAAGGCATGGGATCCAAGGAAGTTTGGCCAGGTGGATTCAGAATTGGTTTGCCTGCAGAAGGCAGAGGGTCATGGTGGAGGGAGTGCATTCAGATTGGAGGATTGTGACTGGTGGTGTCCCACAAGAATCTGTTCTGGGACCTCTACTTTTCGTGATTTTTATTAACGACCTGGATGTCGGGGTAGAGGGGTGTGTTGGCAAGTTTGCAGACGACACATTGTTGTTGGTGTTGTAGATAGTGTAGAGGAAAGTCGAAAATTGCAGAGAGACATTGATGGGATGCAGAAGTGGGCTGAGAAGTGCCAGATGGAGTTCAACCCGGAGAAGTGACAGGTGGTACTCTTTGGAAGGGCAAACCCCAAGGCAGATTGCAAAGTAAATGGCAGGATACATGGTAGTGTGGAGGAACAGAGGGATCTGAGATACATGTCCACAGATCCCCGAAAGTTGCCTCACAGGTAGACAAGGTCGATCAGAAAGCTTAAGGGGTGTTAGGTTTCATCATTCGAGGGATAGAGTTTAAGAGTCGCGATATAATGATGCAGCTCTTTAAAACTCTGGTTCGCGAAGAATTGGAGTATTGCGTCCAGTTCAATATAGGACGGATGTGGAAGCATTGGAAAGGGTACAGAGGAGATTTACCAGGATGCTGCCTGGCTTAGAGAGTGTGCATTATGATCAGAGATTAAGGGAGCTTGGGCTTTCCTCTTTGGAGAAAAGGAGGATGAGAGAAGACATGATCGAGGTATACTAGATAATAAAAGGACTAGACAGAGTGAATAGCCAGCGCCACTTCCCCAGGGCACCACTGCTCAATACAAGAGGACATGGTTTTAAGGTAAGGGGTGGGAAGTTCAAGGGGGATATTAGAGGAAGATTTTTTACTCAGAGAGTAGTTGGTGCGTAGAATGCACTGCCAGAGTCAGTGGTGGAGGCAGATACACTCGTGGAGTTTAAAAGACTACTAGACAGGTATATGGAGGAATTTAAGGTTGGGTGTTATATGGGAGGCAGGGTTTGAGGGTCGGCAGAACATTGTGGGCCGAATGACCTGTAATGTGCTGTACTATTCTATGTTCTATGTTCCATGTTCTATCCCAATACATTCTCCAGTATATCCATGTGGTATATGCCAATCTACCAGCCACTTTGAATGAAGGAACTTCGCAAATCCGTTTGCGCCGTGTGAACGGCGGCAGAACAGTAACGGACATTGAAATGTTACAAATACCAAACAATAAATGCATAATCCATTGTTTTGGAAGTACACGGCATCACGAGCTACAGATGTCATTACGATTCTAGAAACATAAGAACATAGAAATTCTGCAGCCCAATACATGCCGTTCGGCCCACGAAGTTGTGCCGAACATGTCACTACCTTGGAAATTACGAGGGCTACCCATAGCCTCTATTTTTCTCAGCTCCATGTACCTATCCAAAAGTCTCTCAAAAGATCCTATCGTATCCGCCTCTACCAGCGTTGCCGACAGCCCATTCCACGCACTCACCACCCTCTGTGTATAAAACTTACCCCTGACATCTCCTATGTCCCTTCTCCCAAGCACCTTAAACCTGTGCCCTCTTGTGGCACCCATTTGAGCCCTGGGAAAAAGCCTCTGACTATCCACACGATCAATGCCTCTCATCGTCTTGTACTCCTCTGTCAGGTCACCTCTCATCCTCCGTGGCTCCAAGGAGAAAACACCGAGTTAACTCAACCTGTTTTCATAAGCCACATCAACGCCCGTGCCCTTCTCACAACTAACTTTAGGGAGCCAAAATGTGTCTTCTTAGCATGTAAAATGCTTTCACCTGAGAGTATTAACGTGCAGGCGATGCTTACTGAGATGTCTTCTGTTGCGTTCAGTTTCTTCCGATAGCATGAATCTCATTAAAATGAAACTGCACTCTTTTGGCAATTATATGCTCATCCAATTGAAAGGATTGCTATAATTGGAGGTTATCGACATAACTGGGAGAGGCGCTGCGAAAGAAACATTCGATCGTTAATTATTATCAGGCAACGTCGTAATTCCTCCCACTCCTTAGAGATAACCTACCTTTTGTGATTCCTCGACTTTCTTTAGTTTAGTCTGAGCAGAAACTTATTCGTACTGGGATCCCCTGGCAGTGCACTAAAAAATTCATTCACTTGAACTGAAATTCCTGGCTCTGTACATTTGAAAACAAAATAAATCATTCACCTGTATTATTTACATGTTTTGATTCATTGCTGCTGCCACGCCTTTCAAAGTAACTGCAATTATGTTAATTATTTATATTCATATATAAATATAATACCGTGTTATTATATTTTGGGCGCCATAGTAGCGTAGCGATGAATTCGGCTCTTTTACAGTTCCTGGAGTAACAGTTCGGAGTTCAGTTCTGGTTCATCTGTAATTAGTCTGTGCGTCCTCCACATGGAATGCTCGGGTTTTCACCGACTGTTCCCGAATCCTCCAACAGTTCAGAGACGAACTCAATGGAATGATTAGTCATTGTAAGCTGTCCGATGATAATTTTGATTCAATCCCATTTTGATTCTGTCGCTTCCATACTGGGAATTTTATTTTTAACTCAATGGGCAATTAGACCGTATTCTCGTGAATTATTTCTTTTTATTAATATGGGTTGATCATCATATATTTGGTTAGTAATGTCCAAAATTCAGAACAAGTTCTCTGGACATCTCTGATATTTATTTATCTTTTCAAAACGTTTCGGAAGTTAATCTGCTTCCAGCAGATGCAACTGCAGATCAAAAGGAGGTGACAAGGTAAAGCAAACAGAAATGCCTCGAGAACAAAACAGCACAGAGTAATTAAACAGGCCTCACCCTCTGTCCGTTATAAACTCAATCGAGGTTTTCCCCATTGTCTTTCCCACATATTCCCAATAACTGTAACATATCAAAGATTGTAGCACTTGCTTTCATGTGGAATACAGTTTACAATTTATCTTGCTACTACCAACTACTCGCCAGTCTATTCGTGGGAAGGAGATTGGAACATCCGGGGAAATAGGAGATATCAGAAGCGAAGTGTTTATATCGATACGATGTGACTCTCCAGCTCAGAGACTCACACGAGCTGTCCACTATTCCGTGGTTGTCCCTCTTAGTACAATTCTTTTCAGAACGTTTCTCCCTAATCTCTCAGCTAAACTGCGTCTTGTTTTAGCACAGAAACATATACTGCTTTGCAGAATATAATAAATTCGACTCTTTCAGAAGAGAGTGTGTATTTCTGAAGGCACCTGGATTCTGCCTCGATGATTACCGTTTAAAATGAAGTAAATTGCCAGTTGATGCCCCCGGAGTTCTCGATGGTTAAGCAGAAACGAACATTTCCCAAAAAAAAACAGAAATGCATGTTGGAGCTTCGGGATGCCGGGACTTATCTCGCTGTCTCTCTATTATTATTGTTATTATTTTTAATTAGGCATGTGTCACTTGTGCACGTCACACGCAGATCTCAATTATTTCTTGGGAATGTAGCTTTTCTGCTCCATGGGAAGTAGTGGGCAATCAGTAAAGGGAATGAGCAGTCTCTATTTTCTAAGGACCGTGAGATCATTCAATATGTGCAACTGGGTGTTTCAGATGTTTTACCAATCTATTATAGCGATTGCATTCCTTTTCCCGGTTCTATATTGAGGGAGCAGCATCGGAGTTAGTGATGCAAAAATACTAATAAACTAATCAAAAGAGTTTGGATCTGCTCTTGGCTATAACCAAGTCTTTTCATTTAGTGCTGGAGAGAAGGTAACTGAACCAGCTGTTTCCATTATGGACAATCTTGCACATACTCTCCATGAACTACTGAATAAGCAGCGTAGCACTGTTTCAAACAGATTTATTCAGCATCCCTGTCACAAGTACCGTTGCATGAAAATCTTCCCTACCAAATGCAATAAGTATATACAACATTTGATCTCTCTGCGCCAGAAGAACACACACTATAACACAACAGTCCATGTTTTATAATTTCGTACATTATTGGTGCACATTTTTGCACATTGGTAAATTATTATTTTGTTTATTATTATTCTCTGCTGGATTCTTAGTTAGTTCTGAACACTGCTAAGTGTATTTTAAGTGTAGCTGCTGTAACGAAAGAATTTCCCACTCAGGAACAATAAGTTCTTCTTCCTCTAAATATTATTGTTATTACGATTACTACTACTACTACGACTCCTGTTACATCGGTTCCGTTACGGCGATATTCAAAAGCAATAGAAAGTAGTGTCAGTCAAGATTTACATCAGCGATTAGTTTGCCCGGATTGTTGACTTCCGTCCACAAGTCCAACTCTTCTCACAAAAGGATACATACCGAAGTCCTGATCTGCTTTAATTTCTCGCGATGAAGATGCATGTTCTGAATAAAGATGGTTGTTCTGAATATATCCGTTGTCATGTCGAATGCACTGCATCATGTATATAAGAACTGAGTCGGAGTTCGTAAAGTTTCCAAATG
The DNA here is from genome assembly GCF_963921235.1 of Mobula hypostoma. NCBI lineage: Eukaryota > Metazoa > Chordata > Chondrichthyes > Myliobatiformes > Myliobatidae > Mobula > Mobula hypostoma. The sequence goes on from NC_086106.1 coordinate 27,021,115, forward strand.
AACCGATGCGTGAGTGGCGGAAACTTTACCCGAAAATGGAAAAAGTATGTTTTCACGCAGAGAGTCTGACAACATCACAGAATGGATAACGCATGCAGTTGGGGATATAATCAAAGAGAAAGAAAGTTTACCGAGGATTAATTGTGGTTATTTGATGTTTGGCACTCGGCTTATCAGTAATTTCCAACAAGTGCAGCAGTGCCTAAGAGGCTGAGTATCTTCATCCATTTCCGAGTATACCCAGTCCTGTATTCGCATGATGACTGCAGTCAAGCGATTGATGCACATCAGCCCGTCATGATATGACAAATCAAAGTGTAACATTGCCTAGCACTGTATAATATAGTTTATCTAATTCCCAAATGATAAAGATGCATATGGCAGAGAGGTGAAAAATATTCCTGTACCACGTTTAGGTCATGGACTAAAAGACCATGTGGTTCAGTGACCCCAGTCGTGGATTGGGGACGTACGTTCACTTGTTTGCTCCAGACGTCTCTTAGCCTAGAGATCGTTGTCAATTCTGTGGTTTTCCCACGTAAGTTTTGTGTGATATTCAACATTGCAGTGATATGTTTTGTTACGCACCAGCAGCGATAGATATGAAAGTGTGTCGGGTTTTATGAATAATCAACGAAGTGTATGAACATCTACTCAAAAAAAAGTAAAAGTAAACAAACTACTAACTGAAACGGAAGTTAACAGTGTTTTGCGTCTATAATTATCAAACAGTCGAACCTAGTGACAATTCTTAACAAATCTTACCCAGACACAGTCTTAAGCTGGTAGTTCAAAGAGTCCAAGTGATTTATCAAATACGTGAGAGGAGAGACTTCCTGAACTACGGATGAAGTAAAGACGAATCTGCTGACGCAAATCCCCGCCGAGAAATGCCTTGTCCAAAGAGATCACAAAAAATAAGATTTCTCACAGTAACTGACCTTTCGCCGGAGCTGGTCACCACACAACTGCCGAAACTATGCAGAGGTTAACCAAAAGTGTATGCCACAATACCCGTATGGACCATTCTCTCTCTCAACCCCCCCCCCCCCCCGCGTCGACTACGTAACCACCGACTGTGACTCCCCCAACAAAACAACTAAGCAGCAAACTGCCGTCTCCCCTTTTACACCGGTTGGAACATGCCATCACGTGACATCACATCACCCACTAACACGACACTTACATCATGGAAATATCACGAGACAATTACATCATACCAATATCACGAGACAATTACCTCATGCTCACGAGATACTCACGGGACAGGTAACCCCTCCCCTCAAGAAAAGAAAATATTGATCTGTCAAAAGCAACATTTCAACTACAATTTACAAAATATACAAATGCATAAAGTTTACAAAATGCACGATACACACACAGTTATCATACAGTAGTAATATAACATGGCAGGAGTGTACACAAAGATCAAAATTCCACACTATTATAAAATGGCATTGCAAGTCCAACATCTGGTCAGATCGTCGGCAATTACAATATCTTTGCCTTTAATGTGAGTTATTGAGAGATCATATTCTTGTAAAGTAAACTAAAATTTAGCAACTGCCATTTTAGTTCTTCAGTTTAATCGAAAATACACAATGAGTTATGATCGGTGTAAACCACTAGTGGTTTCTGAGTTGCGCCAACTTACACATCAAAATTTTTCAGAGCTAAAATAAGTGATAATAATTCCTCTTCCATCGCCGAATAATTTCTTTGATGCCCATTAAATTTCTTAGAAAAGTAAGCCACGGGATGGTCAACATCATCATAATTATCCCTTTGTAGTAACACTGCTCCTGCAGCCTCGTCACTGGCATCCACAGCTAGGGAAAATGGCTTTTCAAAGTCAGGTGACCTGAGCAGAGGGTGGTGACATAGGATAACTTTCAACTTATCAAAGACCTCCTGACAAGGCTTTTTCCAAACGCACTTCTCACATATCTTCAGGAGGTTAGTTAATGGAAGGTTAGTTAATGGACCCACAACGTAACCAAGGTAGGTCACAGTAGCATGGCCAAATTCACTTTTAGCTAAGTTAATAGTTAGGTTGGTTTGTGAAAGCCTTTCAAACAGCTTTCCCACTGCAGATATATGTAATTGCCAACTGTTATTCCCTGTGACTAAATCATCAATACAGGCATCTGTATGTTTTAATACTTGAATTGCACAATAAATCATTTTCTGGAAGGTTCCTGGAGAATTCTTCCTTCCAAATGGCAGGACATTGTATTCATATAACCCAGATAGCGTTACAAATGCAGAAATATATGTCAAGGAGCACACCAATATCCTTTGAACAGGCCGATCTCGTAGGAAACTTAAATTTTCCAATGTTATCCACAAAGTAATCTACTCTTGGGATGGATACGCATCGGTTTTTGTTGCAGCATTCACCTTTCTGTGATCAGTACAAAACCGAATACAACCTTCTCGTTTAGGCAACTAGACACAAGGTGAACTCCAATCCGAAGCAGAAGGTCGAATAATAACATTTTCTAACATATATTCTATTTCCTGTTCAGTGATTCTACATTTTTCCATGTCCATTGCAAATGGAAGTTGCTTTATGGATTTGACGTTCCCAACATCTACATCATGTGAGACGACTGTGATTGTTTTTGGAACGTCTGGAAATAATTCCCTAAATTTGATAATTAACTGCTTCATTTGCTTCCGCTGCTGTGGCTGTAGATGAGCCAATTTCTTATCAATATTTTCCAAAATTGTCGAATTTGGTAGTCTGGCGGAAATAATCTTCAGTTTAAAATAAGCCTCAGATGGATCAGCTACCAAGTTCCAAGGCAGATCAGAATCATTGTCATTGACTACAACAATCATAGCGGCGAACTGTATTTCATAATATGGTTTTATCATGTTTACCTGAGAAAGCAGCGTGGGCCTCCTCGATTTGGTGTTTGTACCGCATAGACCGCATTATTACCTTAAGATATAATCTCGTAAAGACATTGAAATTTAGCTTTTATGGGTTTGTTTGCACAGGGAAAAAAAGAACACCTTATTTCCTGACTAGAATGACCTCATTCTAGCTTCCTCGTCATACCAACTTTTCATTCTTTCTTGGGCAGATTATAAATTTTCCCATACTGAGCTGCAAGCTTTTTCCAATCTTTCCTTAAATTTCAAGACATAATCCCACAAATTAGTATGGCGTTCTTTGTGAACACACTGTTCTTTTAACAATGTCAAAGGTCCTCGGACTCAATACCCAAACACAAGTTCAAAGGGGCTAAAGCCTAGGGACTACTGTACTAACTCTCTAACTGCAAATAAAAGCAAATGAACTACCGCATCCCAATAATTGTCATTTTCGACACAGAACATCCTAATCAATGCTTTGAGGATAGAATGACACCTTTCCAAAGCCCCCTGTGATTCTGAATGGTACGCAGACGATATAATCTGCTTGTCTCCCAGGTTATAAAGTACTTGCTGGAATAATCGCGGCATAAAATTACTTCCTTGATCAGACGAGATTTCTTTGGGGAACCCAAATAAAATAAAGATCTTCATAAGAGCCTTCGTCACCGTTTTACCTTTTATATTCCTGAGAGCTATTGCTTCTGCAAACCCAGATGCTGTACATATGATGGTCAGCAAATCTTGATGTCCAGCTTTAGTTTTTGGCAATAGGCCAACACAATCTGCTCTAACTTTAGAAAACAATTCACTAAATGCAGGAATATGTTGCAATTTGCTATTGGGTTGTCTTGATTAGGTACACCCACAACCTGATAAGTGTGACAAGTTCGGCAAAATGTCGCCACATCTTTACTCAAACCAGTCCAGAAGAAGGGTTTCATGACTTTGTTCACAGTTTTTTTCACACCTAGATGGCCACCTAAGGGCATACTATGAGCCAAAGTTAACATTTCATTCCTACAGACCTGAGGGTCGACGACCTGGTGAACAGCTGCCCAATTCTCATTTGCAGGAATCTCAGCTGGTTTCCACTTTCTAATTAACACTACACTCTTGGAATAAAACCCTACTGTCACCTTCTAAATCTCGCTATCTGGGAGAGCGTTCTCTCTCAAGGTGACAACCTCAGGATCTCCGCTCTGCTCCACTATAATCTCCTTCTCAGAAATAGACAAGTGCTAATGGTCCGACTCACTACAAGAATCTTGATCAAACAAGGAAGGTAGGAAAGCTCCTGACAAATCACCAAAATCTGAGACACCGATTTGAGCTGTCATGGGCAGTAGACCCATGCTGCACAGAACCATCTGCCTTGGCAGAATATCTCAGCATACCCTGGGTTACGACACAGGAGAGATACATGTCAGCCTCCATCTTTGGATCATCAGTGATTGGCTTACTTGTCAGCTGCACTGCAGGAACAACCTTTCCATCTGCTAGCTCATTCCCTAACAATAAAGACCGGTAAACCGTGTCGTAGTCCGATTTTAACAGATCCTGAAACTAGCCCTGACATTAAAACTACTTTGTGCAGAGGTGTAGGCGTAAGGTTAGCCTCAATACCTGGTATAAAATTTACTTCACCAATGTCAGTCTCATCACTAAACCCTAGAACACTGTCGAACATAAGTGACAAAGAAGCCCCAGTATCACGAACAATTTTTATTGGTATTTGAGTGGACGCATCATTCAGGGAAACAAATCCCTCTGACATAAAATGATCGAATCCCTTCCTAACTCGGTCAGACCGTGTCAGAGCTTCCTTTGAATGTCCAAAACCCTGCGGGATTATGTTATTTCAAAGTGTTGGACACAGGCATCTGGAGCTGATGCATTTGCCTTCTCACTACTGAATCAACCTGCAAGTGGGCTTCACGGCACCGTGCGCAAAGACTCCCATGTCCAGTTCCATCTCCGATTTTTGAATTTTCTTCCCATTTAGAAAGTGCATACCATACACTTCCTGACTCTGTGTTCCATTTACCACCTCTATGCTCATTCTCCAAATCTGCCTCAGTCCTCCTGTAGTCTTCCTACTTCCTCAATACTAACTGCTCTCCAGCCTCCTTTGTAGCATCGGCAACACTGGCTTTCCGCTTTCCTCGCGCCTTGTTGGCCTAGCCTTTATTGGTTTTCCATTATCCTGTCCAGTTCTTATTAAAAGTCGGGAAACGGTTCATCCACTTCAGGGACTTCCCTCTTTACTTGAGCCATTACCGCCGTTTGCCTCCCTTCACTTCTCACCATCACACATATACACAAACGTCCATAAACGAACCTTTCTGCTAATACTGAGTTAGAACACCCAGGTTTCACGGACCGTCTGGTGATGCCGTTTCTTTTCACCTTGTTCTCTGCTACAACACCCGTTCACCTCCCTACAGCATCTTATGTGGTCAGGGGAGCCGGTGGCGGGTGGCTGGTGACTGTAGACATCTCACTCACATCCCCGACCTCTGTCCCTGCTCATCATTATGGGCATCTTCAAATAATCGGCATCCAACTCCGAACAACTCTCAATATCCGGACTGCACTCTGCAGGTTACCGCCGATGGGAATTGGTGTTCAAAGCGCCACGTCCACGCTCCGCGATTCGGTAACAGATTCCATCCCTCCTCCATCAGATTTCCGGACGGTCCATGAAACCATAAAGTATGACTGTGCTTTTCGTTTTCTGCGCCGATTATTTGTCTTATCCTCCATTGCAATTTTCCATCCTTGCACTTCAATCTTGTTACACGGGAACAAAGGTCCCGTCATACAAGACGAATAATGTTTGTTCCTCTTACCTCCTGTTAATTGCATTTGCTGCTGAGTAGCTTAGTGTACACCGATGGAGCCTTTAATGGGAATGGCTAAGTTATTTAATAGATAACAAGCCAGATTAAATAACTACCACTTCTGTAAGTAGTGCACTGGGAACGGACAGATTTCTTACAGTTAAGGTTATCAAATAAATTGGCTTTCTGTTCACAATAATGGTTTATGAATGAAACAAGCAATGGCGATATCATGGATTTAGCAACGCGTAGACTGTCAAAAAAACGGGAACGGCTATGGTGAGATATTCGAAACGAATTACAGCGTTTTCAGATTTTAAGCTGAAGAAGTGACAATTAATAAGTGATTTAAGGCTGCAAGCAGGGCAAGTGCCACACATACCCCAACACGTTCTCCTATACTACAATTCAGTGCCCCAAATTGTCTTTCCAGGTGAGGCGGTATTTCACCTGTGAGTCCGTTTGGGTCATCACTGTATCCGATGCTCCCGGTGCGCCCTCCTGCATATCGGTGTGACACAACCGCTTCGCCAATCACCTACTCCACACCACAAAAAGTGGGATATCCTGGTGGCCATCCATTTCAAATCTATTTCCCATTCCTACTAGGACGTGTCAGTCCATGGTCTCCTCTACTGCCGCGGACAGGCCGCACTCAGGTTGTTGGAGCAACACATTATATTTCGGCTGGGTAGCCTCCAAACTGATGGCATGAGCATCGATTTTTCAAGTTTCCGATTGTTGCCCCCAACCCCGCTCTTCACCGTTCCGCATTCCAATTTCCCTCTCTCACCTAATCTCCTGCATGCCCGTCACTTCCATTTGTTGCTCCACCTTCTTCCCTTTAACCATATAACCATATAACAATTACAGCACGGAAACAGGCCATCCCGGCCCTTCTAGTCTGTGCCGAACTCTTACTCCCACCTAGTCCCACCGACCTGCACTCAACCCATAACCCTCCATTATTTTCCTGTCCATATGGCTTTCTAATTTAACTTTCAGCAGACGTTTTCAATAGTTTTTCGTCCTCTCCCATAAGATTCCCCCTTCTTCAGCCCTTTATCTTTCACCAATCAAATTTCCAAATCCTTGCTGCACCCTCCCCCTCGCCAGGTCCCCCCAACCACCCTCTACCTTGTACTTCATCTTCTCCTCTCTCCACCTTCCTACACTGACTTCTAATCTTCTTAGCAGACTGATGAAGGGGTTCGGCCTGGAACGCCGACTATTTCCTCTTTTCCATAGATGCTGACTGGCCTTCTGTGTTCCTCCAACAATTCAGAAGCACGCTGTGTATAAGTGATAATAGATTTTCAGGAATTTTCCGCACGGAATGAAGAAAATAGGTCTACTATAATAAGGCCAGAAAATAATTTGTATACACCACGCCAATGAGTGATCTTGTGGAACAGGCAAGTTTCTGTTTTGGTTTTGCTAATTTTTAACATATGGAAAACAAATCTTTTTATCCAAAGCTCTTTTCCTACCCAAAGTTCCCACAGTCACTATCGTTGGATTTCCGCCATCATGTTTCTGAAAAATAAGTTTACTTTCCTTCACTAAAGATCCATTTAGATTGAAAGGGTATCTGAGCACGTGGAACAGATCTTCCCTGAACCTTCGCTGCGTCACCGTGTAAATGACCGTCTTTGAGCAGCAGCTGAGCATCTGAAGCATAATCGCAGATTGTTCAAAACTTGCAAACTGGTTTATGCAAGTTTTGGACAAAAGTGCTGTATTCGTGTGAGAGAAACCAAAATATGCAAGACTTGTGGCCCAGAGCAGAAGAAAATTTCTGGGTATTGCAAGAAGCAAAATGATGGGCCTCCTACGTTTCTCCGTCTCGGGAGCCCTGCAGTCCCGGAGGGTTCTGCGGATCCGATTGGCTACCAAAATGCGTCGGACGGTGAGCGCATTGAGCAATGCAGTTAAACAGAATGGAACGACAGGAGTTAACAGCTGACCTGTCGAAGAAAATGCAAGCCTTGCCAGGTGAAAATTTAATGCCGACAACAGAAGACAAGCCCGCGAAATATCTTGGGTTGTTATAAAACCAGTGTAAGCAAAAGCCCAAGGAATGTTCTTAAAACAAAAGATCGCTCTGTGTCAGAAGAACCACAACCGCTGTTCTTTCGCTGCAGTATTAATCGATGTAATGTATCCCTGACCTCTTGTATCCCAGTGCCCAGATATAACTCAAACTATGTTCCTGCAATCGCTTTCTATACTATTATCAAAACACCAAAAGCAAAGATTCGGTTTTATTGCAATGACTGAGTTTGTGTAAATGCAGTCGAGCTGCCTTGGAGGTAGAATGCGATGTGCTAACATGAGAATCAACCAGAGAATCAGGTTCAATACGGCCGGAAATTAGATTTTTTGTTGATTCAGGAGGCATGTGGAAAGTTAAAATTGCCCACGTTCGCAACTATTGTTTTGCAGATATCTGGTCTCTCTCAACAAATTCGCTAGTCTATATCTTGTCGACAAACTCTAGTAATGTAATCAGCCATCTCCTATTCCTCAGTTACAGCATGTAATTACAGTAGATAAGCCAACCTGTGTGTCCTGTCTGAGCATTGCAAAGCATTTCGCTGAATGTCACCATTACACTTAGGTACTTTGCCTCTATCAAGTGTTAAACAAATGGGAAGCCGGAACACTGAGCTGCCTGTCCTGCCCCTCCTGCAACCAGGTGTCACTAATGGCCAGAATATCACAATTCATGCTCGAAGCTCATCTGCCTTACCTTCAATACTTTGTTTTAATAGGCACAACTCTGAACATTCGTCCTGCAATGCTCGAAAAGGCTGGGAAAAGTCTGGAGATGGAGAGAGGCCTCAACTATTCAGAAGGCTCTCTGTTCTCTTATTTTGCACTTCCTTGCAAGTCGGGCAGTTTCTATGCTGCCATGCATTCTGGGATCCGCCCCTCTCCATGGGTCGGATCTGAGCTGCTCTTGCAGGGAGCTGCTGGAGCTCACCGCAATCGGTCCGAACGCCAAACAGAAACTCCAGTAACCAGTAAGGGATTTTGCTAAAGGGCCTGAGGTTGAGTGGGTCAAGAAAAATCCAGGAATATTTGAAATCAAAAAAACCATAGTAACTTCGCAGGCAGAAGAGCTTCTAGTGAGAGAGAAATGGAATTAATATTTCAGAACCTCCATCAGAACCTGGACAGGTGGGGCACTCTCCAACCCCATCCTTCCTTCCTCTCTCTTTCTTTCTCTCTCTCTCTCCCACTCTCACTGTCATTAACCTTTGTTTCCAAACTGCCCCTTTCTTACCCTCCCTACCGCATTTTCCCCAACCTCACCTTTCCTCCCTTCACCACTCTCAAGTGCACTCTTTCTCTTTCACACCGTCTCTCTCCCTCTATTTCTGCCATTCCCTTCTCTCATTCAACATTCCTTCTTTCCCCTTCACTTCACTCTGACCTCCAACCCTCCATAGGTTCCCATTTCTTCCCCTTCCCCCACCGAACGCTCCGGAACGGAAACTGTACTCTCCACAGACATCAGCGGTCCTGCCGTCTCTTGCCCCCATCAAAATAGTGCATTTTTGAGAGTTTGATTGTAAGTTGGAATGCTGGCACAGGGTGTAGGGGAGGTGCATTTAATTCATTGGAGAAAATCAGTGTCCCTGAGAAACACGTGGTGGATGTGTTGGAAGTTGCGGACATAAATCCTGTCGTTCGGAAGCCACGGGAACGACTGGGCTGAAATCAAAAGTACGTTTGTCCCAGTGACCTGCAGAAGGAGAGTGGGAGGAAGGGCTGTCAGACGGATATCTTACCACGGCATCCTCAAAAGGGGCCTGGTCTCCCACCTGTAGCATCACCGAGCACCTATGGGGGCGGAAAAAAAAGGAAGTGAGCACATGCTGACGGTTCAAAGGTCACGACCTCGGGGAGGGTGAATTGGACCACCAACGATGTCGACCTTTCGCTCCAGTGTTTTGTTGGGGGTGCAAAGCCCCGGAGAAGGAGAGTGAACACTGGCCCTCTCCCTGTGCATTTATTTTTTTTTCCTTTCTAACTCACATTCTCTTTATATTTTATTCTATTTATTTCCGTATCTCTCTCGGCCCCTTTCGCAGCACCTTCATTTTTTCTCTCTCACCCCCATTTCTCTCCCTTACCCTTTTTAAAAATATTTTCCTTCATTTCCTCATCGCTCTTCATCACACCATGTCTCTCCCTCTCCATCTCTTCTTCCTTCCGTCTCTTTCCATCCTTTCTTCTCTCTCCCTCTGTCTCCCCGCACTTTAACGCTCCATCTCCCTTTTCTCATTCCATCTCCCCCCTCCTTGTTTCTTAAGTCTCTATCCCTCACTCTCACACTTTCACTCCCCTTTCACTTCCAACCACACATCTTTCCCTCCTTCCGCTCATCTTTCTCCTTCCCAGCCCACATATCTCTCTGTCCCCTCATCTCTCATTTCCCCTCTTCTCCATCCCTCCACTGTACCAGATCATACATTTTCATTTCAACCCAAACCACAAGACCTAGCTAGTGGACGTGGAGAAACACAAAGTTTCTACTGCGCTCCATGTCTCTGCCCAGTCTCTTGTAGGGACTGACAGTGATCAATGCAGTAAGACGCAGGATGTGGTGGTGAGAGAAGGACGACACTGTGTCTGGGTAAGCGAGAGATCCGAAATAAAAATCCTGACTTCAGAGACCTACCTTCCTCTTGATCGATGTCCAAGTCCTGGCATCTGAAGAGAATGGGAGAAGGAGGAGAAGGCATGGGGTCGTATTTAGATGGGGGGGAGAAAGGTACGAAGAGGTAGAAAGCCTGAGGGAGAGGAGGAGAGGAATGACGGTGATGTGAAAGGGAGAGTAAGGGAAGGAAAGAGAAGTCTGGTATGTAGAGGGACAGATGAGGAGTGAAGGAGATATAGGAGAAGAGAGAGACGGAGGGAAGAGAGAGAGGCGAGGCAGGGAAAGAGAGAGACACGGGATGGGAAAAAGGCAGTGACAGGAGAGAGCGACGGTTGAGAAAGAGGGAGATGGGAAGGTAGAGTGATGGGGGAAGTGGAAAGAAGTCATGTTCCAACTCTACAAATCTCTGGTGAGACCACACTTAGAGTATTGCGTTCATTTTTGGTCACTTCATTATAGGACGGATGTGGAAGCTACGGAGACGGTGCAGAGGACATTTACCAGGATGTTACTTGGATTGTAAAACAAGTCTTATGGGGCAAGGTTAGCAGAGCTGGGATTTTTCTCTTTGGAGCGAAAAAGGACGGGAGGGAACTTGATAGAGCTCTACAAGATGATGAGAGGGTTAGAAAGGGAGGATAGCCAGTACCTGTTTCACAGGGCACGAACAGCAAACACCAGAGGACATATGTACAAAAATAAAGGAGGGACGTTTAGGGGAGACATCAGGGGTAAGTTTTTCCACAAAGGGTTGTAGGTGCCTGGAATGACTTGCGAGGAATGCTGGTGGAGGCTAAAACATTTGGGGTACTTGACTCTTGGACAGGCAGATGGATGAAAGAAATATAGAGGGTTACGTGGTCCTGTGGGTTGAGTACCTATTTTTTAGAAATGTTTGGGTCGGTACAACATCAAGGCACGAAGGGCCTGTACTGTGCTGTAGTACTTTATTGTCTAGTGTCTAGTGAAAGGGGATAAGGAGACACGGACTGTGAGGTTTAAAATAATCAGGAAGAGACGTAATTCCCGTGCTCGTAAGCAGAGAGTACGGGTAATAACAACACAAAGTACTCATAAACTGGACAATATATAAAGAAGGATTGAGTATTTGGTTTTGCTTTCATAAGCAAAATCAAATCTGACGTACTTGAATGGAGGAAATTGACAGAGCACTGACAGTTAGTTGATGGTCTTTGTGAATAGAAACATAGAAACATAGAAACATAGAAAATAGGTGCAGGAGTAGGCCATTCGGCCCTTTGAGCCTGCACCGCCATTTATTATGATCGTGGCTGATCATCCAACTCAGAACCCTGCACCAGCCTTCCCTCCATACCCCCTGATCCCCGTAGCCACAAGGGCCATATCTAACTCCCTCTTAAATATAGCCAATGAACCGGCCTCAACTGTTTCCTGTGTACTGAATACTGATTGATCGTTCAGTTGAGTTTGTGGAATTTTACGAGAGAACGTTCAAAGCAACTTGCTGGTAACTAAAACACAGCTTATATTTAAAAGAACAGTTAACATGAATGTATCAATGAAAACCGCAGCAGAGACGCAAATCAGTTGCGGTCCGGAATGAAATTGAGCGTGAAAAATTTACAACCTCTTAGCAGATTCGTGCCTGCTGAAGAAATTGTGTTTCCGATTTTGTCGGGACTCAAACACATCAGAGGAATGCAATTTTAAAGGTGAAAGTTGCAGAGGTATGCAACAAGGTAAGGCATGTCGGGCAAACATAAGTAAACGGACTGCACAAGGAAGAGCAAGAGATTAAAAAGTCAAGTTTCAATTTCCAAAAGAGCACCAATCAGCCTGACTTTGTCAAAAAAGTCTAATAAAGAAAATAGTCAAGGGACGTGCAGCTTTGGGATTTACAATCTCTAAACTAACAGGAGACAATCGATCAGGGATAAACAGAATAGAACGGTAAATCAATTAAAATTGATTGAGACACTCGCTCGGCTGCGACAGTCAGTCTTTCAAATGAGCGTGAAAAAGAAGCTTGCAGATATTCAACGTATTGTGGAGAACAGATAGCTACTGTATGAATGACATTAGTAATGGAAAATGCAACAGTCAACAAGACTAGCAATGTGGGTTGCTGTTGGCTGAGAGGACTACAACTTGATTAGAGATGCATCCAGCGTTTGTTTGCCAAATCCCAGCAATGTCAACTGAAAGTGAAGTAAGAAAGATACTGGATAATGCCACAACAGTCTTCAGTAGATTTTGGAAAGTTCTAGCACATCAAGAGTAAAGTAGTATCAACTGAATATTTCACACACTAGCTATACATAGCATTTCCGTTGCTTGCAGCATCCCTAGTTTGGAGTGTAAAATCTTCTAACCAGCACTGGGTCGTGAACCAGATTACCCTCATTAATGATCATCAATTATTCATGTCTATTCTACAGAGACAAACAGCTGAGTCAAACTGAAAACTCCTCAAACAAGGCGCATTATGTTTCAGTTCGAGGCAAATAGTCCTGGCGAGTAAATATGTTGGTGATCAAAAGCGAGTGTTTGAAAAGATTAAGGGCAGAACTGGATCACTGCCCTGGACAGTAGAGATTATGTTCTATGTCCTCTGGAGACGACACATTGAACAGTTGGGGAAATCAGAATCAATAGATAGAGAAGAAAGGACTCCAGAGAAGTCAGAAAAGCTTTCTCGATTCCCAGGCTCAATTCCTATCACCCCAAAAGGAGGAGGCCCCGAGTCTGATATTTTTTCTTGCAACAAATTTTACCTGTCAGGTAGAATTATAGTCCCACTACCCTTGACAAGAAAGAAGATATCGCACAGGTTTAGAAAATTATCCAGAGAGATTAAACCTGCAGGATTAAATGGGGCAATTCAAACTTTACTGTGCTATGGATCTTAATAGTTTAAATATATTGTTTGAACAAGCATTCTTTGTGTGGTTACATAATTGATTACATATTTCATAAAATTAATTGTATGAGCGGCAAAAGTCATTACGCCACCGCAGGAAAAGAGAAGGCGAAGTAGAGACGCTTTCTTTGCTCCCGTCTGTTTCCTTAGATTATTTTTGACTCAATAACAGTGAAATTAGATGTGAATCACCGAGTGTTCCTTGGAGCCAGTTGCTATTATGAACGCCGTCTTCCACTCATCTTCCTAGCGGTCTATATAACCAGTTTGGTGAAGATCCGATCACTGGGAGTGTTTTAATGCACTATCCATCAAGTGGAGAGATTGGCATTCTTAATATTGATTTTGTAAAGTCTGCAGTAGTGAATTCATGGAGGAACACCTCAATTTATTTTCTTTTCTTATACTTAATGCCTCTTCACCGGTGCTGAGGACTGGGATTTTTGAATGCAGATATTCCGTAGCGCATCGGAGATATAATCTTCAAGGCTCGGGTGTCAGGATGGGCGAGGTATAACAGACGAAATCGGGGAGGGGTGGTTCCCAGGAGGTGTAATCGGTGAGGCAGCTGAATGCAGACTTCCATTTTACTGAAGGCAACGGCTAAGTAAGTGTATTCCTGAGGGAATTTGATAAGGTCGTGAGATTTACCGGGTGAAGTCAAACGAAGTTGCAGGTAGATGTCTTCCCCAGCTCTTCAGTGAGCCGGATGACTAGGCGAAATGAGGGTGGTAACTCAAAATGAAATGACTTTTGGTTGAGTCGATGAGTACGAATTTGTGGACATGACCTACTCTCCGATGCTCAACTCCACAGGTCTTTTGGGCGGTTTGACCATCCTGGACCCAACGGGAAGTACATCACGTTCCATCTATGCAGAGGGGGTAGAGATCAGCTGGATAGGGAGTTGAACTTGGACAGGGAGAGTCATTTCCAGAAAGTTGCCTGCCGCACCGAGTCCATTATGGACTTCCATACACGTAGAGCGGTCGATGTGTGGAGGATGACAGATTGAGAGAATCAGGCTTTGTTACTGGAAGGACAAAGAAGGAAACTCGACTCCAGCTGCTTGCGCCGTTTCCTGGACGAAGTGGAAGAAGGATGTGTGGGTGATCGGAGACTGCGCAGTAAGGGCAAATTATGTTACTGCACTAGTCCCTCATACCCTTGGGGGTGGGAGCTGTATGAGTCTGCGCATTAAGCGATCTCCTGTGTTACGTAACCGGCAACAATGAATATTAATCGAGACAGGTTTTATAAAACAACCAAACATTTATTAAACACGTAAAAGCGATAAGGAGAAAAAAACAAAGGAAAACTTTGGCCGGAGGTTCAACGGGTACGCTGCCTTTCATCAACTCCACTCGGCTCTGGCTCTTAAAGAGTTAAATGCGGAAACAGTTCTTAAAGCGATACAGTCAGATGTAGTTCTTAAAGCGATAACTTCGAAAGTCCAACACTTTTACACATTCAATCGGGAGAGACTTCTCTGGAGAACGATTTCTTCACCGACGCACCTTTACTGCCGGTTCTGTCCACATGATTCCCAATGCCGAAATTAAACAGTTTAAATCGACTGACCTTAAATTACTTTTACAGAGCGAGAGCCATTGCATGAACTCATTGCTCTATTGCAAGAGTTATCTCAATGCAGCTTCTCTACAACGAAGGCTCAATAAGGTCGATCCTTTATTAAACTGCCAACCGATTGCGACTTCTCTCGATCCTTCACTTCGACGAAATCTTCACTCTCCCTTCAAAACTGCCGGAATTGAGTAGATTGGCACTTCCAACCACAAATTCCCAGTTCAATAATACAAATCTTGTAAGATATCGCACTTTCTGTTTTAAAAAATGAAACTGCGTCACAAAAACAAACGCAACATAAACGGAGGCACAACACGTTCTACGTGGAAATCTACAAACTCAAAAACCCCTACTGCGTCACCTGAGTCGACCCTTATATAGTCACGGGGCACATGTCATCACGTGTCCTCACAACGGCGGATAAATCACAGCAGGTGACCTCCAAAAGACCATTACAGCATTCTCACAACAAAAAAACAGATCTCCTTGAGCATGTAACACCTGCTACTAACGTTGGTTCTGTACGCCCTGATGATAAGAATCCTACAGCCTGAAATATTTGTGGGAACGAAGCAAGCTTTCTGGGTGAGATTTTAGAGGGTCGTACCATCAGCAAGTTGTAAATTATGATGGCTAGAGGTTAGAAGTATTTGTGTTCGTTAGGCTTCTCACTGGTGTACAAATCGCATAGTTCCCCTGATATAGTCTGATGCTAATAGGCGAATAGCGTTTCCCTAATCCAGTCCTAAAATTGAGGATGTCATCGAGAACCGAGCATGAAACACAGCAGGCGAAGTATACGATATTCTAATCACTTTCTGCTTCCTTGATGGTCAAATAGCGGACGCAACTCATCAGTGTATTAGTAATATTTATTTCAAATAACGGTTTTATTTTCCCAATTAAAAGTGGCCCCGGTGGAGTCGCGAAGTTCGCAGAGAGATTACGAGGGCTGTCTTGGTTCTGTACATGGAATGCAGAGATGGAAGGAGCTCGAAGTGTAAGATGCACCCGGACAGGAAGTTGCAATATCGTATTGCAGATCTGTTGAAGCGTTCGTGTGTTGCACCGTTGGACTCAGAGTTAGGAGGTAGAATGGCGTGGTGTTTCTGTTGCGATATGAAAGGGTGATTGAAATTACCGATCATGTGATCAATGGTTACTGCTACTTTGGGATCGTGTGCTCCTGTCGACGGTTGATTTTTTTTTTGCAGACCATATTTTATTAGGTCAACAACTGGTTCACCCATCCTGTCAGAAATGTAGAACAGGCTTCAGCTAAAAACCAGAGCAGCGGATGCGACTTACGAGTACAGTAAACGCCCACGCCAATCTGAACATGACACATCCAAATATTCAATTGAAGATGGAGCTGGAGAAGAATAGTTGACTCCCGATCGTGGGCATTCTAATACGACTGACACCGGATGCTAGCATTGGCCATGGTGTCTATTGGATGCCAAATAACACGGA
The DNA here is from genome assembly GCF_963921235.1 of Mobula hypostoma. Taxonomy (NCBI): domain Eukaryota; kingdom Metazoa; phylum Chordata; class Chondrichthyes; order Myliobatiformes; family Myliobatidae; genus Mobula; species Mobula hypostoma. The sequence goes on from NC_086106.1 coordinate 27,037,472, forward strand.
TTTATACTTCAAAATTATAGTCGCCATCACGAATCGCAACGGAGAGCAGTGTTTTCAATGTTGATTAACCATGGGAAAACTATATCGGTACAGGAGACAATTGAGCACGATTTTCCTGCAGAATGCTTATCATGGGAATTAAATTACTCGGGGCCTTAAACAGAAGACGGAACCAAAAAAGGGCACATCAAATCGTGGAAGAATCTACCGCCTATCTTTCCTATTTCCCCATCGGTTCTGAAAAGTCTCCAGGATTCAGTGAAGTCTCCAAGTAAGGACATCCTGCGCAATATTCTCAAAGTTTTGATTGCTGACATTGTCTGAAAAGTGAACAACGCCTGTCTTTCTACTATCTTTTCTTACACGCTACTGCCCAACACTAGCAAATCTTCAGAATAGGATATTGCTTCCTTTCTAATTTAATTGCAAATCGTCTGTTCTGTAAAGAACGCACTTTCCCTGGAAGAGAACCGAATAATCCAAAAATCTCGCGTACTCCCTCATAGACCAACTCCGTATGTAAGTGTATCATTTTCCAACTTCTGTCCTCACGAGGGCGTGGCACAGGGAACAATGCTGAGATCACAGCTCTGGAGATCCTATCCTTTAGCGTAGCATCCAAATCCTTCAGATCACTGCAGAACCTGGTGAGTCTTACTATTAATCTCATTGTTACTTACGTGGGGCCACGACATCTGGGTCTTCGAACACCCATCTAAAATTCTGAAAACTGGATTCGGGAAGTCCCTGACACTGGCACTGTGGATCAACAGTTCCGTGCTAGCAGCACTTACTGGGCAACTCAAAGCTTGTGATCACAACCATGATCCGGGCAACGTCAATATGGCGGCAAAACAGCACTACAGGAACAACATCCAGACACAACTTTTACCAGCTACGCACTCAACTTACGACAAGGTCTGTACACCATCGCAGACTCAAAGCTAAGGCAGTGGATTTTCCAACATCGCTGCCTCTCTCCCAGACGAGCTAAATCCTTATCTGCTCGATTCCCTGTTGCCAATACTGAGCCCCTGAGGAGACCAGCAGATGACGTCACCGGCAGCCTGGTCATTTCTGAGCTGAAATACGCAGGTGTTTACAACGAGTGGACGTTCGCCAGAGTCTGTGACCGGACGGCATCCCCGGGCGGGTACTCGGAATGTGCGCGGCACAACTGGCAGATGTGTTTACAGACATTTCTAATCTCTCCGTCTCCCAATGTAGTGTCCTCCTGCTTCAAAACTTCGGTCATTGTTCCTGTACCTAAATAGACCAAGTTAACAGGTCCGAACGACTGGCGGACTGTTGGACTCTCCTCAGTAACAAGCAAATGCTTTGAATGGTTGTTCAGGGACTACATCTGCGGCATGTTACAACCCACACTGGACCCCCTGCAGTTCACCTACTGACATAACCGTCCAATAGATGACGCAATAGCCACAGCTACATACACCGTCCTTACACATCTAGAGAAGCGGGGTGCTTATGTATCAATGCTTTTCTTGGACTACAGTTCAGCCTTCAACACTGCAATTCCCTCCAAGCTCGACAAGAAATTTACAGACCTTGCCCTTCACCCTGCCTTGTGTATATGGATCCTGGACTTTCCGTCAGATCGCCGCAGGTGGTAAGAAAGGGCTCCCTCACCATTGCTCCTTTGACCCTGAACACAGGTGCCCCAGGTCTATGTACGAAGCCTCCTCCTTTACTCTTTGATTACCAATTACTGTGTCCCTACCTAGATCTCCAATCTGCTAATTAAATTTGCTGAGGACACCACATGATGGACCTAATCTCATACAATAATGAGGGACCCTAAAGAGAAGAATTCACCACCCTGACACGGTGGCGCCAATAATACAACTTCTCTCCCAATGTAGCAGAACAAAAAAACAACAACAACAAAGGAGCTGGTTGTGGACTACAGGCAGAATGGACTCAGGCTAAACACTATTGACATCAAAGGAACTTTAAACGTCAAATTCTTCGGCATACACATCACTGAGGGTCTGACTTGCTCGGTACAAACCGGTTGTGTGGTGAATAAGGCAAAACAGCGCCTCTTTCACCTCAGACGGTTGAGGAAGTTTAGTATTGAACTCCAGATCCCAAGAACGCTCGACTGGAGCACAAGTGAGAGCATCCTGACTGGCTTCATCACTGCTTGGTGTTGGAACTGTCCTTCCGTCAATCGCTGAACTCCGCTGAGAGTGGTGCGCAAAACGCATCTGTAGATGGGACCTGCCCACTATTCAGGACATTTACAAAGAGAGGTGTGTATAAAGGGCCCGAAGGATCATTAAAGACCCGAGACACACCGAGCACAAAATGTTCCAGCTGCTGCCATCCGGAATACGGGACTGCAGCATGATATCCAGGACCAACAGGCTCCGGAACAGCTTTTCTTCGCCGAGCCATCAGACGGATTAAATCATACCGATACGATTGTATGTTTATATTATTTCGACTGTCCTTTTGTACATCGTATTTATTATATATTGTTATCAATTGCACATTGCATATTTAAATGGAAATGTACGTGAAGATATGTGCTCCTCAAATAAATGAAAGTTGCAGGTATTAAAGTCAATTCTATTCGATTTAATTCATATTTCTTCTCCCTCACAGAAACAGACTCGATGCCTGAGTGTACACCGCTGTGATGTTTCTCTGCTACCTCATGCCCCCAGCATTATCCAAAGTAGCATATGTGTTGTTGAGGGAGATTTCCACAGGGCACTCTGCACTGGTTGTTTAAGTCCTTTGTCTTTCTTGTCACCCACTTTCCTGCCTCATGTAACTCAGCGTGGCCTGCTGAGTTAGTGCTGCAGTTTTTGCGCATTGGGTTCAAGTATTCTGCCTGGCATATTACAGTTTCTATTGAGAAAATATAAAAAATGAAAAAAGAACAATAAATAAACTATGGGAAAATAAATTTGCCTGGTACATTTCGCATTTTCTTGCTCACACCTAACCACGCCGAAACATCGGAGCAATTCCTCACGTTCACTTTGTAACACTGTCGACTCCACGGACGGCTTTCCGGTTTCCCCAACCTTTTTCGGATTTGTTCTTGTCAATCAATCCATATCACTTTTCAAAACACAAAAATGCCGTGAATTGGTGGGTTATGCAATAGAATTGGTGAACATGAGAGAGCTCCGTGTTATCATCTTTGCGATCTCCGACTGGCAGCAGTTTTAAACACCAAACTGCCGCGAGTAGATGCCTTATTTTCTCAATCGGCGAACCTGTCATAGCTATGTCTTCTGACGCTTTGCATCCCCGATAAGCTCTGGTTGAAAGATCAACCAGCCCAGTTGATGCCGTGTGTACTCAATAGGCAAACTTGAGTGATCTACGTCCCGACACGCTTCGGGTGTCCGACTGGCCGCAACTGAAATACATATTTCATGAATTTCTATTTCCAACTGTTCGCATATGCGATTTTTCATTGCACTGCGTAGCCCAGATTTCACTTACACCATTTTCAATGTACGTATTATTTATTTATGTATTTATTTATTTATTTATTCATTCATTCATTCATTCATTCATTCATTCATCCGTTGATTAAGTAACTACATAACTAAATTATTTATTGTTTGTTTATTTATTTGCTAAGATTTCAGTACAGTTGGTCACGTAATACTCAAGATTATTAAAGACAAATTGGTAACTGCGGAGGTATAAGGAAATTAAAGCTCTGCAGACTACTTTCCGTGAGATCTTACGGAACCCCAGTCTAATCACAAAATCCTAGACAAATCCACGTTCAATACTACTGTAGAAGAAAACAAACCGGAGTTTTAATCTTCCTATTTGACTGTGGCACTTTGCATTTCCACTTTTCTCTTAACCGTGAGCTTTTCCCCGCCTCACCAGTATTAAATAAATATTTTGGTTTGTTATTGTAGCTCTGCAGAGCAGTACCTCACATTCGACGTAATTTGTTGCATTTACCTTGCGGATGCGCTGAGCTTCTCTTTGTTTCCTTCTGGCCTCTTTAACCCCAGGTTCCTTCAGGTAGAACAGAGAAAATAGTGCTGTACAGCATAACTTTGAGCCTTCGGAGTGCGGGGCAAACCGATGTAAATCACTTCATGATCCTTCTAACGTTTCGCCACACCCTGCACTTACCTTTGTCCTCCATTTATCCTATATCGTTATGGCAGCAATTCTCTCTGATATCAGTTTATCAGCCTCTACCGGCAGCAGTTGCCGCAGCGTCTAGAATTCTGTAGGAGGTTTGCATTGGAATTCTCCACGAATAATAATAATAATAAAAATAACAATAAGAATAATAATAATACGATATAACAACTCACATCTCACTAAAACCGTCTTCCACTAAACTTACTGCAAAGCTGCTGTCTCTTGCACTGTCTTTTGCGCAGTGGATATCAACTTCATTTTATCTAAAACAGACTTTAAGATTTTCCAAAGCCCTGGACGCAAACGAAAAGATTGACATCGAATGTGAATGGAAGGGAAAGTAGGATTGCCTGGTTTACGCCTTTGTTCAAGCACACACAAACTGAAACTGTTTGGTGGCAGATTTCCTCTCATCCATACTTTCTGTGGAAGAAAAGCAGCCATGAGGGATTGGTGCATCGAAAGTCTGAATGTGCCATCACACTCTTCCTAGGCTGAGGGAGAGTTTGTTAGCTCGTCCCGCGTACCTGCCGTCAAGATCAGAGCACAGACTGATTTCAGTCACAAAATATATGAACTGAAGCATACTTGAAAACTCGGGGCACACGTCACAACGTCAATAAAGAACAAACAACCATATATTTTTTTGGAAAAGAAGTGTCCGGTTCAAGGCGAATGAGTCAGACTCATCCATTGATAGGCCATCTCCGTCACGCGTGTTGAAAGATAGGAAGTCATGGGTGGGGCTTCCTCACTCGGTTCAAAGACACGACACAGAATCGAAACTAACAACTGTCCCTCAGCAAACCTGTTGATAAGAGTTCACTGTCGAACTCTGAAGTACATTCTACCATAACTCTGCAGACCGTGAGCTCCATCTCCTCGTCACTTCAGCAATATTCCTTGTTGACGATGGGAGTCTTCTTTGTTTTCACACTCTGGCTCTGCTTACGGCGTGAGTACCTTTCACACATCCACATTATATTTACTTTAAATCTGTTTGAGCCCTCTGAGATGCAACTGGCTGAGATTATTCATGTGGTTCGTCTATGACTATAACTCAATTTTCTCCGTGTTTTTTTTTCATTCCTAGGTTCATTGAGTCAGTCGGTGACTCAGAGCCCGTCCATTGTAAACTTGAATGAGTGTCAGACTGCCACTATCACCTGCAGTTTCCAGCCTGGTTCTGTGGGTAGATATCGCTTTCAGACTGGAAAATTCTTCAGGCAGACCAACTCAGCGGCCGAACGGAAAGAAGTCACCCGCGGGGGCAGATTTGTTACTTCGTTTAAGAAAACAGACATGCAGTTTTCGTTGGAAATTCGGGACCTGCGAGTGGAAGACAGCGGCACCTATTACTGTCAAGCTGTGTACAGATGGCGTGCAACACAATGATGGGATTCGGCTTCGCGCTGTACAAAAACTTTCGCTGTAGCTTATTCCTGATTTAGACGGAGCAGAATGGATCTGCGGGTTTAGTTGATATTCCTGTCTCGCTGTGGATCCGTCCCACAGTCCAGCTAACAGTCATTTTTTTTTCTTATCATGTACAGTCTTTATGTTTCCACCTTGTGTGTGCGCAGATGTTGTTGCCTATCATGAGGTATGTGACGATAAATGTCCACAGGGAATTAAGAAATACGCATTCTGGTCGTCAACTACAGACGGAATTGTTCCTGAACACTTGGAAACGGAAAATGCCAGCGCTGTGAATCTAATTCCTTCTTGACTCTTTCATCGATTCGCCAGCAGATTTGATATTTATGTAAGGTACTGTGTACAGTTGGGGACAAACACAGTGGAAGAGATCTGAACGAAAATAGAAGATAATAAATATATAAATAAATCGTATTTAAACGATATATTCCCCATATCCCATACAAAAAATACAAACCTGGCGATGTTCACCGACTACTCTGTTTAGATTATTTTTCATTTCCATATTGCATATGTATTTTTGATTGACACTTATGCTATGTTTTTTTTCTCTTCTCGGAATCGGTCTGCTGTGCGTGTTCCTGTTTTATTTTAATTTGGTCTTGCTTTCTCACAAAGAACATATCGACTTGCCGGCAAATTGGGAATATTGCATGCTATGTGCTGCATTAACAACCCTGGAAAAACTGGGAAGCCTGTTGTAGTGTTTCCTAAGCAGATTCACGTGAGTGTAGTTGTTGTATGGTGGAGACTGAGAACAGGATCATTGTGTATCAATGGGAGACTCATACTCTTGATGGAACAGGGACAAAGGTCACCGTCAGGTCCGGTAAGTATCCACAAACATCGACGATTCGTCAAATATCTCACCCATCTAAGTATCGCTTGATAGATGATCGATTGATTTAAAATCATTAAATGTTAAATGGGTTTGATGTCAAATCTCCTTTCTGTAAAGCGTGTCAGGGGAGGACATAAGCACAGGGTGTCTTTTCTGGAAGAGCCGTTGTTGTAAAAATATTCAACACATCAGGACGTCTCGCGTTCGTGCTGCTGGTGAACAATACATGTTGATACTGCCAATAACGCACCAAACAGCAAAAATGAATAAATACAGAATAGAAAATCAGGTGCACCGTCCCGAAAGGAAGTAGACTGAGAGGAGGCAGGTTCACTCTCAGAATGTGAGGGATGCATTTATTTTCCACTGCAGTAGGTTTCAGAAAGATGTACCGATGCACAGCTCTTCACTGTTGAAAGAGAGTGACTGGATTTTATGGTTTGTCTTGTGTGGTTTGATTCTGTAGACTGAATCTACACTCACTGTATAGAAAGGCAATGTGGTAAACTGAATTAACAGAGTCAGTTGGAGAGGGAAATTTCTGCGATGGGCAAGGAGGAAATGCTGGTGTAATCTTCGCAGAAGGAATCCATCAGACTGCTGTCAGACTGTGGGAAATATTGTTAGAACTTAAGGCATAAACCGCAGGCAGAATATATATTTATGAATGAGTCACAGAGATGCAAGAAATAATCAAACTTGTTTTCTACAAATTATTCTCAAATAGTACCATGAATTGCATACCCCATTGATCAAAAATTAACAAAAGGGAAGGGATTAAAACATTTATATCAGCTGCTAGAATCCAGTCGAAAATAAACCTTCGCCTTCAGCAGCTTAGAAAATTATCTGACCAGTCTGTACCGTTCAGTCTCATTACTGTGATGAACATGTTACAATGCAAGAGTCTGTAACTTACGGGGGGAAATTTATATTAAAAAGATCTGGATGGAGCATCTATCAATTCGGGAAAGAAAAAAAAACCTCTCACCTATTATTATTCCGAATTAAACTGACGTTTAAAATAAATACCACAGAACTGAGAAAAAGGAATTCGGCACATTATATGGTTGTAGGCTCTCTGCAGTTGTTCCAAGAAATTAATCTTCTTTCCACAAAGCTGTCCAAAATATGAAAGAAGATTTAAAAATCGCAAGATATCCGCAATTAACCATTGAGTCTCTGATTTTATTTCACTGCAGCAATTCCTTATAATAATTGTCAATGACAATAAATATTGTTTACTCTAATTTGAAATGAAATAAGTTTGAGTGCAAGAAAATTCTCCATTTCATATTTGGGATGCTTCTTTTCCTGACAGTTTTCGGTAAATCAGCAGTAATATTCCTCTACATTCATACAGAATCCACTTTTCAGAGTCCTGAACTACAAACTACACTTGCCGACTCCGTAATTTTAACCTGTGGGTATGACGCGTATTGTCGCAACACAATACACTGGTATCGCCAGCTTCCAGGGCAGGCACCCATATTCCTGCTCCAGGGTCAAACTTCCGGAGTACAAGATAAGACAAAAAATGCCGAGGAACGAATTACTGGTTTTGTCGATCCTGGTAAGAAAATCAGCCAACTGACGATCTCCAAAGTGCAACTGGGTGACGCTGCTGTGTATTACTGTGCAATGAGTCGGTTTGCAGCACTGTGATGCCGCGCATGGACAGCGCTGTTCAAGAACTAGGGTGATTCTCGTTACAAGCACACAGTGCTAGGAAGCAGCGAGAGAACAATACAAAAACTCATTTAGTTTTATCATATAAATACACCACTGCCAAGCACGGAGACAAACGACAAGAAACCGCAGTGTGGTGGGATTTTTAGGAGAATGATGATAGAGAAAATAAAAGCACATCAATCAACACCCAAAATATGCTGGGCGAAATCATTATGTCATGACGGAAATTTTTTGGTTCGAAACATCATTTCCATGGAGGCTGCCGGATCTACCGATTCCTCTCATTTCTACTGATAGAAGACACGCAACTCTCAAAAATATATTCCAGGAGCAAAAAGCATTATTGCCTTCAGGGAATTTGCATTTTAGATCAGAAGTGCATAAGACATGGCAACAGAATTGGGTCAGTCAGCCTATCGAGGATGCCCCGCCATTCCATTATTATTATTGTGGAAAGCGGCCAGTGCGTGAGTAGGCCAGTGAAGGAGCGGAGTTTTGAGGCTTTGCCTCAAGAGTCTTCGACGAGAAGAGGCGGAGGACAAGCTTGCTCGCAGTTAGTCTTTACAATGCCTCCTGAGACCGTGATGTGCCTCTCGTGTGAGATGTGGCAGTCTTGGGGGAACGCCCCTCACCCGCAGAGTCAAATCTGCCAGAAGTGCATACGGCTGGGCGATCTGGAAGACCATGTAAGGAATCTGGAGGAGCAGCTGGATGACCTTCGACTCATCAGGGAGAATGAGGCAGTCATACATGAGAGCTACAGGGAGGTAGTCACATCGAGATTGTCGGAAGCAGGTCCTTGGGTGATGGTCAGAGGGAGGGAAAGCGAAGGTGAGCAGACAGATAGTGCAGAGAACCCCTGTAGCCATTCTCCTGAATAATAAGTTTAGCATCCTGGATACTGTTGGAGGGGACGATCAACCAGGTTTTAGCCACGGTGGCAGGGCCTCTGGCATTCAGTCTGACCTGGTGGTGCAGAAGGTTGGGGCGGAGAAGAGAAGATCTGTCATCATTGGAGACTCTAGTCAGGGGAGCAGAAAGGAGATTTTGTGGACGTGAGAAGGACACCAGCGTGGTTTGTTGCCTTCCGGGCGCCAGGGTCCAGTATGTCTCTGACCGGGTGCCCGACATCCTGGTACGAGAGGGAAAGCAGCCAGAAGTCGTCATACATGTTCGTACCACCGACATAGGCAGGAAGAGGGATGAGGTCCTGAAGTGTGAGTTTCAGGATCTAGGCAGAAGGCTGAGGAACAGGACCTCAAGGGTGGCGTTCTCAGGATTGCTGTCAGTGCTATGTGACAGTGATGGTAAGAATTGGAGGAGATGGCAGTTGAATGCGTGGCTGAGGAGTTGGTGCAGGGAGCAGGGTTTTAGATTTTTGGATCATTGGGATCTCTTCTGGGGAAGGTGGGACCTGTACAGATTGGATGGGTTGCACCTGAACTCGAGGGGGAGCAATATCCTTGCAGGTAGGTTTGCTTGCATGGTTCGGGAGGGTTTAAACTAATTTGCAAGGGGGTTGGGATCCGGAGCGATAGAGCAGTGAAAGAAGTGCATGGAGCGGCCTCAATAACTACAGACCGGTGGCATTGACCTCCCACATCATGAAGACCCTGGAGAAACTTGTTCTGGAACTGTTCCGGCATATGGTCAGGCCACACTTAGATCCCCTCCAGTTCGTATACCAGCCCCGACTAGGAGTTGAGGATGCCATCGTCTAATTGCTGAACCGTGCCTATGCCCACCTGGACAAGACAGCGAGCACTGTGAGGGTCATGTTTTTTGACTTCTCCAGTGCGTTCATCACCATCAGCCCTGCTCTGCTGGGGGAGAAGCTGACAGCGATGCAGGTGAATGCTCCCCTGGTGTCATGGATTCTTGATTACCTGACTGGCAGCCCGCAACACGTGTGCTTGCAACCCTGTGTGTCCGCCAGAGTGATCAGCAGCACTGGGGCTCCACAGGGGACTGTCTTGTCTCCCTTTCTCTTCACCAATTACACCTCGGACATCAACTACTGCACAGAGTCTTGTCATCTTCAGAAGTTTTCTGATGACTCTGCCATAGTTGGATGAATCAGAAAGGGAGATGAGGCTGAGAACAGGGCTATGGTGGGAAACTTTGTCACATGGTGTGAGCAGAATTATCTGCAGCTTAATGTGAAAAAGACTAAGGAGCTGGTGGTAGACCTGAGGAGAGCTAAGGTACCAGTGACCCCTGTTTCCATCCAGGGCGTCAGTGTGGACATGGTGGAGGATTACAAATACCTGGGGATACGAATTGACAATAAACTGGACTGGTCAAAGAACACAGGCTGTCCGCAAGAAAGGTCAAAGCTGTCTCTATTTCCTGAGGAGACTCAGGTCCTTTAACGTCTGCCGGACAATGCTGAGAATATTCTACGAGTGGGCAGTGCGATCATGTTTGCTGCTTTGTGCTGGGGCAGCAGGCTGAGGGTAGCAGACACCAACAGACAGAACAAGCTCATTCATAAGGCCAGTGATGTTGTGGGGATGGAACTGGACTCTCTCACGGTGGTGTCTGAAAAGAGGATACTGTCCAAGTTGCATGCCATCTTGGACAATGTCTCCCATCTACTACATAATGTATTGGTTGGGCACAGGAGTACAGTCAGCCAGAGACTCCTTCCACCGAGATGAAACACAGAGCGTCATAAGAAGTCATTCCTGCCTGTGACCATCAAACTTTAGAACTCCTCCCTTGGAGCGTCAGACACCCTGAGCCTGGACTTATTTCCTGGCATAATTTACCTATTACCATTTAACTATTATGGTTTTGTTACTATTTAATTATTTATGGTGCAACCGTAACGAAAACCAATTTCCCCCGGGATCAATAAAGAATGACTATGACTATGACTATGAGGAAAGCCAGATTTAACATATCGAGAGGCATTGAGGAAAGAGAAGCAGAATAAAAGGTGTAAAGGTAGTAAGGCCGAAGGGCTGAAGTGTGTGTACCTCAATGCAAGAAGCATCAGGAACAAAGGTGATGAACTGCGAGCGTGGATACACAGATCGAATTACGAAGTATTGGCCATTACAGAGATATGGCTGGCAGCAGGACAGGAATGGGTTCTCAATATTCCCGGATTTCAGTGCTTTAACAGGGATAGAGAGGTGGGGAAAAGGGAGGAGGGGTGACATTACTGGCGAGGGATACTATTACAGCTAAAGAAAGAGTGGGTAATGCAGCAGAATTCTCTTTTGAGTCAGTACGGGTGGAAGTCAGGAACAGGAAGAGAGCCGTTATTCTATTGGGGGTATTCTATCGCCCTGGTAGCAGCAGAGATACATACGAGCCGATTGGGAGGCAGATTTTGGAAAGGTGCTAATATAACATAGTTGTTATCATGGGTGACTTGAACTTCCCTAATATTGATTGGTACCTGATTATTTCCAAGTGTTTAGATGGGGCAGAGTTTGTTAAGTGTGTCCAAGACGGATTCCTGTCAAGTATGTGGACAGGCCGACTTGGGGGAATGCCATACTAGATCTAGTACTAGGTAATGAACCGGGTCAGATCACAGATCTCTCAGTGGGTGAGAATCTGGGGGACAGTGAACACCGCTCCCTGGCCTTTAGCATTATCATGGAAAAGGATAGAATCAGAGAGGACAGGAAACTCTTGAATTGGGGAAGGGCAAATTATGAGGCTATAAGGCTAGAACTTGAGGGTGTGAATTGGAATGGGATGATGTTTTTGCAGGGAAATGTACTATGGACATGTGGTCGATGGTTAGAGATCTCTTGCAGAATGTTAGGGATAAATTTGTCCCGTCGAGAAAGATAAGGAATGGTAGGGTGAAGGAACCATGGGTGACAGGTGAGGTGGAAAATCTAGTCAGGTGGAAGAAAGCAGCAAACATGAGGTTTAGGAAGCAAGGATCAGATGGGTCTAATAAGGAATATAGGGAAGCAAGAAAGGAGCTTCAGATGGGGCTGAGAAGAGCATAAAGGAGGCATGAGAAGGCCTTGGCGAGAAGGGTAAAGGAAAACCCCAAGGCATTCTTCAATTATGTGATGAACAAAAGGATGACAGGAGTGAAGGTTGGACCGATTAGAGAAAACGGTGGAAAGATGTGACTGGAGGCTGTGGAGGTGAGCGATGTCCTCAACGAATATTTCTCTTCGGTATTCACCAATGAGAGGGAACTTGATGATTGTGAGGACAATATGAGTGAAGTTGATGTTCTGGAGCATGTAGATATTAAGGGAGAGGAGGTGTTGGAGTTGTTAAAATACATTAGGACGGATAAGTCCCCGGGGCCTGACGGAATATTCCCCAGGCTGCTCCACGAGGCGAGGGAAGACGTTGCTGAGTCTCTGGCTAGGATCGTTATGTCCTCGTTGTCCACGGGAATCGTACCAGAGGATTGGAGGGAGACGAATGCTGTCCCCTTGTTCAGAAAAGATAGTAGGGATAGTCCGGGTAATTACAGACCAGCGAGCCTTCCGTCTGTGGTGGGAATGCTGTTGGAAAAGATGCTTAGAGACAGGATCTCTGGCATTTAGATAATCATGGTCTGATCAGGGACAGTCAGCTTGGCTTTGTGAAGAGCAGATCGTGTCTTACAAGCCTGATACAGTTCGATGAGGAGGTGACCAGGCATATAGATGAGGATAGTGCAGTGAATGTGCTCTATATGGATTTTAGTAAGGCATTTGGCCAGGTTCCACTCGGCAGGCCTATTCAGAAAGTCAGAAGGCATGGGATCTAGGGAGGTTTGGCCAGGTGGATTCAGAATTGGCTTGCCTTCAGAAGGCAGAGGGTCATGGTGGAGGGAGTACATTCAGATTGGAGGATTCTGACTAATGGTGTCCCACAAGGATCTGTTCTGGGACCTCTACTTTTCGTGATTTTTATTAACGACCAGGATATGGGGGTAGAGGGGTGGGTTGGTAAGTTTGGAGACAACACAAAGGTTGGTGGTGTTGTAGATAGTGTAGAGGATTGTCGGAGAGAGCAGAGAGACATCGATAGGATGCAGAAGTGGGCTGGGAAGTGGCAGATGGAGTTCAACCCGGAGAAGTGTGAAGTGGTACATTTTGGAAGGACAAACTCCAAGGCAGATTAGAAAGTAAATGGCAAGATACTTGGTAGTGTGGAGGAGCAGAGGGATCTGGGGGTACATGTCCACAGATCCCTGAAAGTTGCCTCACAAGTAGATAGGGTAGTTAAGAAAGCTTATGGGATTTTAGCTTTCATAAGTCGAGGGATAGAGTTTAAGAGTTGCGATGGAATGATGCAGCTCTTTAAAACTCTGTTTAGACCACAATTAGAGTATTGTGTCCAGTTCTAGTCGCCTCACTATAGGAAGGATGTGGAAGCATTGGAAAGGGTACAGAGGAGATTTACCAGGATACTGCCTGGTTTAGAGAGTATGCATTACGAACAGAGATTAAGGGAGCTCGGGCTTTACTCTTTGGAGAGAAGGAGGATGAGAGGAGACATGATCGAGATGTACAAGATAATAAAAGGAATAGATAGAGTGGATAGCCAGCGCCTCTTCCTCATGGCGCTACTGCTCAATACAAGAGGACATGGATTTAACGTAAGGGGTGGGATGTTCAAGGGGGATATTAGAGGGAGGTTTTTTACTCAGCGAGTGGTTGACGCGTGGAATGCACTGCCTGAGTCAGTGGTGGAGGCAGAAACAGTCGTGAAGTTTAAGAGACTACTAGACAACTATATGGAGGAATATAATGTGGGGGGTTATATGACAGGCAGCTTTTGAGGGTCGGCAAAACATTGTGAGCCGAAGGGCCTGTAATGTGCTGTACTATTATATGTTCTATGTTCCATGTTCTATCCCAATACATTCTCCAGTATATCCATGTGGTACATGCCAATCTACCAGCCACTTTGAATGAAGGAACTTCGCAAATCCGTTTGCGCCGTGTGAACGGCGGCAGAAGAGTAACGGACATTGAAATGTTACAAATACCAAACAATAAATGCATAATCTATTGTTTTGGAGGTATACGGCATCACGAACTGCAGGTGTCATTACGATTCTAGAAACATAGGAACACAGAAAACGCACAGCACAATACAGGCCCTTCGGCCCCCGTTGTTGTGCCGAACATGTCACTACCTTAAAAATTACAAGGGATACCCATAGCCTCTATTTTTCTGAGCTCCATATACCTATCCAAAATTCTCTTAAAAGATCCTATCGTAACCGCCTCCACCAGCGTTGCTGGCAGCCCATTCCACGCACTCACCACTCTCTGCGTAAAAAACTTACCCCTGACATCTCCGATGTGCCTACTCCCAAGCACCCTAAACCTGTGCCCTCTTGTGGCAGCCATTTGAGACCTGGGAAAATTCCTCTGACTATCCACACGATCAATGCCTCCGATCATCTTATTTTCCTCTATCAGGTCACCTCTCATCCTCCGTCGCCCCAAGGAGAAAACGCCGAGTTCACTGAACCTGCATTCATAAGCGGCTCAGGGTGTCTGACCCTCCAAGGGAGGAGTTGTAAAGTTTGATGGCCACAGGCAGGAATGACTTCTTATGACGCTCTGTGCTGCATCTCGGAGGAATGAGCCTCTGGATGAATGTACACCTCTGCACTCCCTGTACATTATGTAGTGGATGGGAAACATTGACCAAGATGGCATGCAACTTAGACAGCATCCTAGACAACTTCCCTCAATCGCTGAACTCTGCAGCGAGTGGAACGGACAACGCATCTGCAGATGCGACCTGCCCACTATTCAGGACATATACAAAGAGAGGTGTGTAAAAAGGGCCCGAAGGATCATTAAAGACCCGGACACCCCAGGCACAAAATTTTCCAGCTGCTATCATCCGGGATACGGGACTGCAGCATGAAATCCAGGACCAACAGGCTCCGGAACATCTTCCTCTGCCAAACCATCAGACGGATTAAATCATACCGATACAACTGTATTTCTACGTTATTTTGACTGTCCTTTTGTACATCGTATTTATTATAAATTATTATAAATTGCACATTGCATATTTAAACGGAAATGTAACGTGAAGATATGTACTCTTCATATAAATAAAAGGTGCAGGTATCAAAATCAATTCTATTCGATTCAATTCATATTGCTTCTCCCTCACAGAAACAAGCTCGATGCCGGAGAGTACACCGCTGTGATGTTTCTCTGTTACATCATGCCCACAGCATTATCCAAAGTATCATATCTGTTGTTGAGGGAGATTTCCACAGGGCACTCTGCACTGGCTGTTTAAGTCCTTTGTCTTTCTTGTCACTCACTTTCCTGCCTCCTGTAACTCTGGTGCACCCACCATCTCTATGCCCAATCTATCACGCACTCAGCCTTTCGAAACCTCCAGCGTTCATCCAGTTCCAGCTTCCGCTCCATAAAACGGTGTGTAAGAATCTGAAATTGCATGAATTTCATCCATGAGTAGTCGTCAGTGATACTGGGAAACTCCGAGTCTTTCAATATCCAGCAAGGAGTACATGCGATATTAAGGTCCCGATCATGATTCCGGCCAGACACGCCGAATGCTTACTCTTTCCCAACATGCTGCGTGGCCTGCTGAGTTAGTACTCCATTTTTTGTGCATTGCGTTCAAGTATTCTGCCTGGCATACTTACTGTTCATGCTGAGAAAATGTAAAGAATGAAAAAAAGAACAATAAATAAAGTATGGGAAAATAAATTTGTCTGTTACATTTCTTACTCACGCCTACTCTCGCTGAAACATCGAAGCAATTCCTCAAGTTCACTTTGTAACACTGCCGACTCCACGGACGGCCCTCCGCTTTCCCCTAACTTTTTCGAATTTGTTCTTGTCAAGCAATCCATATTACTTTTCAAAACACGAAAATACCGTGAATTGGTGGGTTATGCATTCGAATTGGCGAACGTGAGAGAGCTCCGTGTTATCATCTTTGAGATCTCCGATTGGCAGCAGTTTGAAACACCAAACCGCCGCGAGTATATGCCTCATTTTCTCAATCGGCGAACCTGTCAGAGTTATGACTTCTGACGCTTTGCATCTCCGATAAGCTCTGGTTAAAAGATCAAACAGCTGCCAGTTGATGCCGTGTGTACTCAATAGGCAAACATGTGTGATCTATGTCCCAACACGCTTCGGATCTCCAACTGACCGCAACTGAAATACATATTTCATGAATTTCCTTTTCCAACAGTTCGCATATGCGATTATTCATTGCATTGCGTAGCCCAGATTTCACTTACATCATTTTCAATTTATGTATTTATGTGTGTATGTGTGTATGTATGTATTTATTTATTTATTTATTTATTCATTCATTCACTCATTCATCCCTTGATTAAGTAACTACATAACTAAATTATTTATTGTTAGTTTATTTATTTGCTAAGATTTCAGTACAGTTGGTCGCGTAATACTCGAGATTATTAAAGACAAATTGGTAACTGCGGAGGTATAAGGAAATTAAAGCTCTGCAGACTATTTTCCGTGAGATCACCGAACCCCAATCTAATCACAAAATCCTAGACATATCCAGGTTCAATACTAATTTAGAAGAAAACAGACCGGAGTTTTAGTCTTCCTATTCGACTGTGGCACTTTGCATTTCCACTTTTCTCTTAACCGTGAGCTTTTCCCCGCCTCACCAGTGTTAAATAAATATTTTGGTTTGTTATTGTACCTCTGCAAAATAGTACCTCACATTCGATGTAATTTGTTGCATTTACCTTGCGGATGCGTTGAGGTTCTCTTTGTTTCCTTCTGGCATCTTTAACCCCAGGTTCCTTCAGGTAGAACAGAGAAAATAGTACAGTGCGGCATAGCATTGAGCCTCCGGAGTAAGGTGCGGTGCAGAGCGATGTAAATCACTTCATGATCCTTCTAGCGTTTCGCCACACCCTGCACTTACCTTTGTCCACCATTTGTCCTATATCGATATGGCAGCAATTCTCTCTAATATCAGTTTATCAGCCTCTACCGGCCGCAGTTGCTGCAGAGCCTAGAATTTTACAGGAGGTTTGCATTGGAATTCCCCAGTAATAATAATAATAACAACAACAACAATAACAATACCAATAATAATAATACGGTATAACCACTGACATCTCATTAAAACTGTCTTCCACTCAACTTACTGCAAAGCGGCGGTCTCTTGCGCTGTCTTTTGCCGTAGTGGATATCAACTTCATTTTATCTAAAACAGAAAATCTTCCAGATTTTACAAACTCTGGAAGTAGGGTTGCCTGTTTTACGCCTTTATCAAGCGCATACAAATTGAAACAGTTTGGCGGCAGATTTCCTCTCATCCATACTCTCTGTTGAAGAAAAGCAGCCATGAGGGATTGGTGCATCGAAAGTCTGAATGTGCCATCACACTCTTCCAAGGCAGAGGGAGAGTTTGTCAGCTCGTCCTGCGTACCTGTCGTCAAGATCAGAGCACAGACTGATTTCCGTCACAAAATATAAGAACTGAAGCATACATGAAAACTCGGGGCACACGCCACAACATCAATAAAGAACAAACAACCATATATTTTTTGGAAAAGAAAAAGTTTCCGGTTCAAGGTGAATGAGTCAGACTCATCCATTGATAGGCCATCTCCGTCACGCATGTTGAAAGATAGGAAGTCATGGGTGGGGCTTCCTCACTCGGTTCAAAGACACGACACAGAATCAAAACCAACAATTGTCACTCAGCAAACCTGTTCATAAAAGTTCACTGCCCAACTCTGAAGTACATTCCACCATAACTCTGCAGACCGTGAGCTCCATCTCCTCGTCACTTCAGCAATATTCCTTGTTGACGATGGCAATCTTATTTGTTTTCACACTCTGGCTCTGCTTACGGCGTGAGTACCTTTCACACATCCACATTACATTTACTTTAAATCTGTTTGAGCCCTCTGAGATACGACCGGCTGAGATTATTCATGTGATTCGTCCATGACTACAACTTAATTTTTTTCCGTGTTTTTTTTTTCATTCCTAGGTTCATTGAGTCAGTCGGTGACTCAGAGCCCGTCCATTGTAAACTTGAATGAGTGTCAGACTGCCACTATCACCTGCAGTTTCCAGCCTGGTTCGACGGGTGCATATCGCTTTCAGACTGGAAAATTCTTCAGGCAGACCAATTCAGCGGCCGAACGGAAAGAGGTCACCCGCGGGGGGAGATTTGTTACTTGGGTTAAGAAAACTGATATGCAGTTTTCGTTGGAAATTCGGGACCTGCGAGTGGAAGACAGCGGCACCTATTACTGTCAAGCTGTGTACAGATGGAATGCAGCACAATGATGGGATTCGGCTTCGCGCTGTACAAAAACTTCCGCTGTAGCTTATTCCTGATTTAGACGGAGCAGAATGGATCTGCGGGTTTAGTTCATATTCCTGTCTCACTGTGGATCCATCCGGCAGTCCGGCTAACAGTCATTATTGTTTCGATTCATGTATAGTCGTTATGTTCCCACCTCGCGTGTGCGCAGATGTTGTTGCCGGCCCTGAGGTATGTGTCAATAAATGCCGACAAAGAATTAAGAAATACACATTCCTGTCGCCAACTACAGACGGAATTGTTCCTGAACACTTGGAAACGGAAAACGCAAGCGCTGCGAATCTAATTCCTGCTCGACTCTTTCATCGATTCGCCAGAAGATTTGAAATTCACATCAGGTACTGTGTACAATTTGGGACAAACACAGTGGAAGAGATCTCAACAAAAATAGAAAATAGTAAATATATAAATAAATTATATTTAAACGATATATTCTCCATATCCCATACCAAAAATACAAACGTGGCGATGTTCACCGACTAATCTGTTTAGATTATTTTTAATTTCCATATTGCATATGTATTTCTGATTGACACGTATGCTATGTTTTTTTTTTCTTCTCCGAATCTGTCTGCGGTGCGTGTTCCAGTTTTCTTTTAATCTGGTCTTGCTTTCGCAGCAAGAACATATCGACATGCCGGCAAATGGGGAATATTCTTGCTATGAGTTGTATTAACAACCCTCGGAACATTGTGAATCCTATTGTAGCGTTTCCTAAGCAGATTCACGTGAGTGTAGTTGTTGTATGGTGGAGACTGAGAACAGGATCATTGTGTATGTATGGACGACTCATACTCTAGATGGAGCAGGGACAAAGGTCACGGTCAGGCCCGGTAAGTATCCACAGACACCGACGATTCCTCAGATATCTCACCCATTTAACTATCGTATAATAGATGATCGCTTGATTTAAAATCATTAAACTTTAAATGGGTCTGATGTCAAATCTTGTTTCTAAAAAGTGTGTCAGGGAGGACGGAAGCACAGGGTGTCTTCTCTGGGGGAGCCGTTGTTGTAAAAATATTTAACACATCAGGACGTCTCGCGTTCGTGCTGCTGGTGAACAATACATGTTGATAGTGCCAATAACGCCCAAACAGCAAAAATGATCAAATACAGAATAGAAAATCAGGTGCACCGGCCCGAAAGGAAGCAGACTGAGAGGAGGCAGGTTCATTCGCAGAATATGAGGGATGCATTTATTTTCCACTGCAGTAGGGTTTAAAGAGCTGGACCGATGCACAGCTCTTCACTGTTGAAAGAGAGTGACTGGAATTTTATGGTTTGTCTTGGGTGGTGTGATTCTGTAGACTGAATCTACACTCACTGTGTAGAAAGGCAAGGTGGTAAACTGAATTAACAGAGTCAGATGGAAAGGGAAATTTCTGCTATGAGTAAGGATGAAATGCTGGTGTAATCTTCGCAGAATGAATCCAACAGACTTCTGTCAGACCGTGGGAAATATTGTTGGCAGCTTAAGGCATAAACCGCAAGCAGAATTTGTATGCATATATGTAGGTCACCGAGATGCAAGACATAATGAAATTTGTTTTCTATAAATTATTCTCAAATGGTACAGCGAATTGCATACCCCATTGATGAAAAATTAACAAAGGGGAAGGGAATAAAACCTTGTAATCGGCTGCTAAAATCCAGTCGAAAATAAACCTTCGCCTTCAGCAGCTTAGAAAATTATCTGACCAGTCTGTACCGTTCAGTCTCATACTGTGATGAACATGTTACAATGCAAGAGGCTGTAACTTATGGGGTGGAAATTTATTTAAGAAAAAACAATTCTGGATTGAGCATCTATCATTTCGAAAAAAAAAATCACATCCATCATTATTCCGAATTAAACTGACATTTAAAATAAACACCACAGAACTGAGAAAAATAAGAAATTCGGCCCATTATATGTTTGTAGCTTCTCTGCAATTGTTCCATGAAATTAGTTCTTCCTTCCACATAGATGTCCAAAACAGGAAACATGTTTTGATAATAGCAAGATGTCCGCAATTTACCAGGAGTCCCTGATTTTATTTCACTGCAGCAATTCCTTATAATAATTGTTAACTTCATTAAATATTATTTACTCACATTCCAAATGAAACAAGTTTCTCTGAAAGAAAAATCTCCTTATCATATTTGGGAGGCCTTTTCTGACAGCTATCGGTAAATTAGCAATAATCTTCCTTTACATTCATACAGAATCAATTTCTCCACCGTCTCAGAGTCCAGAACTACAAACTACACTTGCCGATACTGCCATTTTAACCTGTGGATACGACGTGAATTGTCGCAACACAATACACTGGTATCTCCAGCTTCCAGGACAGGCACCCATATTCCTGCTCCAGGGACAAACTTTTGGAGCACAAGATAAGACAAAAAGTGCCGGAGAACGAATTACTGGTTTTGTCGATCCTGGTAAGAAAATCAGCCAGCTGACGATCTCCAAAGTGCAACTGGGTGACGCTGCTGTGTATTACTGTGCAATGAGTCGGTTTGCAGCACTGTGATGCCGCGCATGGACAGCGCTGTTCAAGAACTAGAGTGATTCTCGTTACAAGCACACAGTGCTAGGAAGCAGCGAGGGAACAATACAAAAACTCATTTGGTTTTATCATATAAATACACCACTGCCGAGCATGGAGACAAACGGCAAGAAACCGCAGTGTGGTGGGATTTTAGTAGAATGATAACAGAGAAAATAGAAGTACCACAATCAACAACCAAAATATGCTGGGAGAAATCATTATGTCCTGATGGAAGTTCTTGGTTCGAAACATCATTTCCATGGAAGCTGCCGGATCCACCGATTCCTCTCATTTCTACTGATGGAAGACACCCCACTCCCAAGAATATATTCCCGGAGCAAAATGGCATTATTGCCTTCAGGGAATTCGCATCTTAGATCAGAAGTGCATAAGACACAGCAACAGAATTGGGCCGATCATCCTATCGAGGGTGCCCCGCCATTCCATCATTATTATTGTGGAAATCGGCCAGTGAGTGAGTGAGTGAGTGGGCCAGTGAAGGAGTGGAGTTTGAGTCTTTGACTCGAGAGATTCTGGCGGTTTTGGCAGTTGGTCTCGGCAATCAAGTCAATCAAAATTTGAATAGATCAGAAGAAAGCCGTTGATTAGACAATCAAGAATTGAATAGCTCAGACTGAGCAGAAAGCAGCTGATTGGGCAGTGTAGGTCAGGTGACCAAGCATTTTGAGAAGCTCAAACAGATAAATAGAGCGGCCTGTGGAAAGTAGCCAGTGGACCAGTGAAGGAGCGGAGCTTTGAGGCTTTGACTTGAGAGGCTTCGACGAGAAGAGGCGGAGGACAAGCTTTCTCGCAGTTAATCTTTACAATGTGTCCTGAGACGATGATGTGCCTCTCATGTGAGATGTAGCAGTCTTGGGGGAACGCCCCTCTCCCGCAGAGTCACATCTGCCAGAAGTACATACGGCTGGGCGATCTGGAAACCATGTAAGGAATCTGGAGCAGCAGCTGAATTACTTTCCACTCATAAGGGAGACTGAGGCAGTCATAGATGACAGCTACAGGGAGGTAGTCACACGTAGGTTGTCGGAAACAGGTCCTTGAGTGACAGTCAGAGGGGGAAAAGCGAAGATGAGCAGACAGGTAGTACAGAGCACCTCTGTAGCCATTCCCCTGAATAATAAGTTTACCGTCCTGGATACTGTTGACGTGGACGCCCGACCAGGTGTGAGCCAAGGTGGCAGGGCCTCTGGCACTGAGTCTGACCTGGTGGTGCAGAAGGGTGGGACGAAGAAGAGGAGATCTGTCGTTATTGGAAACGCTATAGTCAGGGGAGCAGACAGGAGCTTTTGTGGACGTGAGAAGGACACCCGCATGGTTCGTTGCCTCCCGGGTGCCAGAGTCCGGGATGTCTCTGACCGGGTGCACGACATCCTGGTACGAAAGGGAACACAGCCAGAAATCGTGATGCATGTTGGTACCAACGACATAGGCAGGAAGAGGGATGAGGTCCTGAAGTGTGAGTTTCGGGAAATAGGCAGAAGGGTGAAGAACAGGACCTCAAGGGTGGCGTTCTCAGGATTGCTGCCAGTGCTACGTGACAGTGATGTTAAGAATAGGAAGAGATGGCAATTGAATGCATGGCTGAGGAGTCGGTGCAGGGAGCAGGGTTTTAGATTTTTGGATCATTGGGATCCCTTCTGGGGAATGTGGGACCTGTACAGATTGGATGGGTTGCACCTGAACCCAAAGGGGGGCAATATCCTTGCAGGTACGTTTGCGAGCTTGGTTCGGGAGGGTTTAAAGTAATTTGCAAGGGGGATGGGACCCGGAACGATAGAACAGTGAAATAAGTGCATGGAGTAAAGCCAGATCTAACATATAGAGAGGCGTAGAGGAAAGAGAAGCAGAATAAACGGTGTAACGGTAGTAAGGCAGAAGGGCTGAAATGTGTGTACCTCAATGCAAGAAGTATCAGGAACAAAGGTGACGAACTGAGAGCTTGGATATACACATGGAAATATGATGTACTGGCCATGACAGAGACTTGGCTGGCACCAGGGCAGGAATGGATTCTCAATATTCCCGGATTTCGGTGCTTCAAAAGGGATAGAGAGGAGTGAAAAAGGGGAGGAGGGCTGGCATTGCTGGTGAAGGTATTATTACAGCAACAGAAAGAGTGGGTAATGTAGGAGAATAGTCTTTTGTGTCAGTATGGGTGGAAGTCAGGAACAGTAAAGGGAGCAGTTACTCTTTTGGGGGTATTCCATAGGCCCCCTGGTAGCAGCAGAGATACAGAGGAGCCGATTGGGGGGCAGATTTTGGAAAGGTGCAAAAATAACAGGGTTGTTATCATAGGTGACTTTAACTTCCCTAATATTGATTGGTACCTGATTAGTTCCAAGTGTTTAGATGGGGCAGAGTTTGTTAAGTGTATCCAGGATGGATTCCTGTCACAGTATGTGGACAGGCCGACGAGCGGGAATGCCATACTAGATCTAGTACTAGGTAATGAACCGGGTCAGGTCACAGACCTCTGAGTGGGTGAGCATCTGGGGGACAGTGATCAACGCTCCCTGGCCTTTAGCATTATCATGGAAAAGGATAGAATCAGAGAGGACAAGGAAATTCTTAATTGGGGAAGGGCAAATTATGAGGATATAAGGTTAGAACTTGCAGATGTGAATTGGGATGATGATTTTGCAGGGAAATGTACTATGGACATGCGGCCAATGTTTAGAGAGCTCTTGCAGGATGTTAGGGATAAATTTGTCCCGGTCAGGAAGATAAAGATTGGTAGGGTGAAGGAACTATGGGTGACAGGTGAGGTGGAAAATCTAGTCAGGTGGAAGAAGGCAGCATACATGAGGTTTCGGAAGCAAGGATCAGATGGGTCTATTGAGGAATACAGGGAAGCAAGAAAGGAGCTTAAGAAGGGGGCATGAGAAGAGCAAGAAAGAAGCAAGAGAAGGCCTTGGCGAGTAGGGTAAAGGAAAACCTCAAGGCATTCTTCAATTATGTGATGAACAAAAGTATGACAGGAGTGAAGGTTGTACCGATTAGAGATAAAGGTGGGAAGATGTGACTGGAGGCTGTGCAAGTGAGCGAGGTCCTCAATGAATACTTCTCTTCGGTATTCACCACTGAGAGGGAACTTGATGATGGTGAGAAGAATATGAGTGAACTTGATGTTCTGGAGCATGTAGATATTAAGGGAGAGGAGGTGTTGGAGCTGTTAAAATACATTAGGACAGATAAGTCCCCGGGCCCTGACGGAATATTCCCCAGGCTGCTCCATGGGGCGAGGGAAGAGATTGCTGACCCTCTGTCTAGGATCTTTATGTCCTCGTTGTCCACGGAATTGGTACCGGAGGATTGGGGGAGGCGAATGTTGTCCCCTTGATCAAAATAGGTAGTAGGGATAGTCCGGGTAATTACAGACCAGTGAGCCTTACGTCTGTGGTGGGAAAGCTGTTGGAAAAGATTCTTAGAGATAGGATCTATGGGCATTTAGAGAACATGGTCTGAGCAGGGACAGTCAGCTTGGCTTTGTGAAGGGCAGTTCGTGTCTAACAAGCCTGATAGAGTTCTTTGAGGAGGTGACCAGGCATATAGATGAGGGTAGTGCAGTGGATGTGATCTATATGGATTTTAGTAAGGCATTTGACAAGGTTCCACACGGTAGGCTTATTCAGAAGGTCAGAAGGCATGGGATCCAAGGAAGTTTGGCCAGGTGGATTCAGAATTGGTTTGCCTCCAGAAGGCAGAGGGTCATGGTGGAGGGAGTGCATTCAGATTGGAGGATTCTGACTAGTGGTGTCCCACAAGGATCTGTTCTGGGACCGCTACTTTTCGTGATTTTTATTAACGACCTGGATGTCGGGGTAGAGGGGTGTGTTGGCAAGTTTGCAGACGACACATTGTTGGTGGTGTTGTAGATAGTGTAGAGGAATGTCGAAAATTGCAGAGAGACATTGATGGGATGCAGAAGTGGGCTGAGAAGTGCCAGATGGAGTTCAACCCGGAGAAGTGACAGGTGGTACTCTTTGGAAGGATAAACCCCAAGGCAGATTGCAAAGTAAATGGCAGGATATATGGTAGTGTGGAGGAACAGAGGGATCTGAGATACATGTCCACAGATCCCCGAAAGTTGCCTCACAGGTAGACAAGGTCGTTCAGAAAGCTTAAGGGGTGTTAGGTTTCATCAGTCGAGGGATAGAGTTTAAGAGTCACGATATAATGATGCAGCTCTTTAAAACTCTGGTTAGCGAACAATTGGAGTATTGCGTCCAGTTCAGGTCACCTCACTATAGGACGGATGTGGAAGCATTGGAAAGGGTACAGAGGAGATTTACCAGGATGCTGCCTGGCTTAGAGAGTATGCATTATGATCAGAGATTAAGGGAGCTAGGGCTTTACTCTTTGGAGAAAAGGAGGATGAGAGGAGACATGATCGAGGTGTACTGGATAATAAAAGGACTAGACAGAGTGAATAGCCAGCGCCACTTCCCCAGGGCACCACTGCTCAATACAAGAGGACATGGTTTTAAGGTAAGGGGTGGGAAGTTCAAGGGGGATATTAGAGGAAGATTTTTTACTCAGAGTAGTTGGTGCGTAGAATGCACTGCCAGAGTCAGTGGTGGAGGTAGATACACTCGTGGAGTTTAAAAGACTACTAGACAGGTATATGGAGGAATTTAAGGTTGGGTGTTATATGGGAGGCAGGGTTTGAGGGTCGGCAGAACATTGTGGGCCGAATGACCTGTAATGTGCTGTACTATTCTATGTTCTATGTTCTATGTTCTATCCCAATACATTCTCCAGTATATCCATGTGGTATATGCCAATCTACCAGCCATTTTGAATGAAGGAACGTCGCAAATCATTTTGCGCCGTGTGAACGGCGGCAGAACAGTAACGGACATTGAAATGTTACAAATACCAAACAATAAATGCATAATCCATTGTTTTGGAAGTACACGGCATCACGAGCTACAGATCTCATTACGCTTCTAGAAACATAAGAACATAGAAATTCTGCAGCCAATACATGCCCTTCGGCCCACGAAGTTGTGCCGAACATGTCACTACCTTGGAAATTCCGAGGGCTACCCATAGCCTCTATTTTTCTCAGCTCCATGTACCTATCCAAAAGTCTCTCAAAAGATCCTATCGTATCCGCCTCTACCAGCGTTGCCGACAGCCCATTCCACGCACTCACCACCCTCTGTGTAAAAAACTTACCCCTGACATCTCCTATGTCCCTTCTCCCAAGCACCTTAAACCTGTGCCCTCTTGTGGCACCCATTTGAGCCCTGGGAAAAAGCCTCTGACTATCCACACGATCAATGCCTCTCATCGTCTTCTACTCCTCTGTCAGGTCACCTCTCATCCTCCGTGGCTCCAAGGAGAAAACACCGAGTTAACTCAACCTGTTTTCATAAGCCACATCAACGCCCGTGCCCTTCTCACAACTAACTTTAGGGAGCCAAAATGTGTCTTCTTAGCATGTAAAATGCTTTCACCTGAGAGTATTAACGTGCAGGCGATGCTTACTGAGATGTCTTCTGTTGCGTTCAGTTTCTTCCGATAGCATGAATCTCATTAAAATGAAACTGCACTCTTTTGGCAATTATATGCTCATCCAATTGAAAGGATTGCTATAATTGGAGGTTATCGACATAACTGGGAGAGGCGCTGCGAAAGAAACATTCGATCGTTAATTATTATCAGGCAACGTCGTAATTCCTCCCACTCCTTAGAGATAACCTACCTTTTGTGATTCCTCGACTTTCTTTAGTTTAGTCTGAGCAGAAACTTATTCGTACTGGGATCCCCTGGCAGTGCACTAAAAAATGCATTCACTTGAACTGAAATTCCTGGCTCTGTACATTTGAAAACAAAATAAATCATTCACCTGTATTATTTACATGTTTTGATTCATTGCTGCTGCCACGCCTTTCAAAGTAACTGCAATTATATTAATTATTTATATTCATATATAAATATGATACCGTGTTATTATATTTTGGGCCCCATAGTAGCGTAGCGATGAATTCGGCTCTTTTACAGTTCCTGGAGTAACAGTTCGGAGTTCAGTTCTGGTTCATCTGTAATTAGTCTGTGCGTCCTCCACATGGAATGCTCGGGTTTTCACCGACTGTTCCCGAATCCTCCAACAGTTCAGAGACGAGCTCAATGGAATGATTAGTCATTGTAAGCTGTCCGATGATAATTTTGATTCAATCCCATTTTGATTCTGTCGCTTCCATACTGGGAATTTTATTTTTAACTCAATGGGCAATTAGACCGTATTCTCGTGAATTATTTCTTTTTATTAATATGGGTTGATCATCATATATTTGGTTAGTAATGTCCAAAATTCAGAACAAGTTCTCTGGACATCTCTGATATTTATTTATCTTTTCAAAACGTTTCGGAAGTTAATCTGCTTCCAGCAGATACAACTGCAGATCAAAAGGAGGTGACAAGGTAAAGCAAACAGAAATGCCTCGAGAATAAAACAGCACAGAATAATTAAACAGGCCTCACCCTCTGTCCGTTATAAACTCAATCGAGGTTTTCCCCATTGTCTTTCCCACATATTCCCAATAACTGTAACATATCAAAGATTGTAGCACTTGCTTTCATGTGGAATACAGTTTACAATTTATCTTGCAACTACCAACTACTCGCCAGTCTGTTCGTGGGAAGGAGAGTGGAACATCCGGGGAAATAGGAGATATCAGAAGCGAAGTGTTTATATCGATACGATGTGACTCTACAGCTCAGAGACTCACACGAGCTGTCCACTATTCCGTGGTTGTCCCTCTTAGTACAATTCTTTTCAGAACGTTTCTCCCTAATCTCTCAGATAAACTGCATCTTGTTTTAGCACAGAAACATATACTGCTTTGCAGAATATAATAAATTCGACAATTTCAGAAGAGAGTGTGTATTTCTGAAGGCACCTGGATTCTGCCTCGATGATTACCGTTTAAAATGAAGTAAATTGCCAGTTGATGCTCCCGGAGTTCTCGATGGTTAAGCAGAAACGAACATTTCCAAGAAAAAACAGAAATGCATGTTGGAGCTTCGGGATGCCGGGACTTATCTCGCTGTCTCTCTATTATTATTATTATTTTTTTTAATTAGGCATGTGTCACTTGGGCACGTCACACGCAGATCTCAATTATTTCTTGGGAATGTAGCTTTTCTGCTCCATGGGAAGTAGTGGGCAATCAGTAAAGGGAATGAGCAGTCTCTATTTTCTAAGGACCGTGAGATCATTCAATATGTGCTGTTACGTACCCCGTAACTGGGTTGCCAAACCAGCAGAAATGGATCACTCAGTTGGAGTCTGGAGTACTAGAACTAAGAAAGTTTTATTAAAGAAACAAGCAACACAGTAATCGAAAGGATAATAAATGCAACAATTCAACAATGATAACCACACGTGTGCACAGAATTAAGATAACAGCATCAATCAAGCTCTATCGTTGTCTAGGGGTAAATGACCAATTTCAAAATGACTCAAAGTTCAGTCCAGTTTGTAGTTCAGTTCGCAGTAATCGTTGCCATGGCGATGGACAAGGTGGGGGAAGAGAGACAGAGATAGAATAGGAACAACTGATCATTCAGAACAGCTTCACTCACAGACCAGCGAGATGGCTCACGAGCAACTTTTGGGCGGGTCCTTGGTGATGTCACCTGAGGTCACCGACTGTGACCCCTCCTCCAGATGCGGTCGATCCTCTGCAGTGAACCCGGCACCCAGGCAAGGGCGGACACACACCGGGTTCCCGCTGATCGTACCTTTCCACCCTTGTCGTTGTCTGGTACTTCTCACCCACTCGTGAGAAGCGCACCGCTTCCAGGGTCTCGTTACCTCGGGTGGCGTGTGTGTCTGTCTTAGCGAACCTGTCCCTTTTTATCCCCCTGCTGGGGTATCGCCTGTCCATCACTTCAAACAGTTCAGGGTTCAAAGGGGGGGAGCCGCTCCAGACAGCTCTCTCTCCCACATCCCTTCATTACACATCTCCAGACCCTGCTCCATTGTTCCTTATCTCTCCTTCCCCTGAGGGCAGGTGGCAGGCCAACTGCTGATGCCATTGATGCTAGCCCAGGCCAGCAAACATCTTAATTTTATGTGTATTCTCGTAACACTTCCCCCCTTTAAGGATTTTTACCGGGAGGTAAAAATTACAAACATGACTACATTATCTGATACATACACAATATACATCTTTAACAGTTATTTAGCTAATACAGAGAATTTGAAGCTGTCAACACCTTGACAGACAGTCATCACATTTTCTGTTCCTTTTACACGTGTTATTAATAATCCCTTAGACCAGGCTCCAACTCAGCAAACTTCATAGTGGCCAAAAACACTGATGAATTGCGACCAATGTAACCTCTCATTTGGTTTTGTCCCGGACCACAATAACAAGGGTCGTCCCATTCCGACTCAATTTTCTCTCGCAAGGGCTTAGTAGGAGGAGGACGGGTATTGACCGCAGAGTTATTGCAAAACTTCCTGCAGTACCCCACCATCTCCAAAAGCCTTCTGAGGGCCCTCTTGTCTGTCGGGGTTGGGAGGTCAGCGATAGCCTGCACTGTAGCTTGCATCACTGCCAGCTGCCCCTGTGTCACCACAATTCCCAGGTAAGTGACATTCGTGTGGCCGAATTCATTTTTTTCAAGGTTCACTATCAAGCTGGCTTCAGACAGCCGTGTTAAATTGCCAATACACACCTCTGTGTTCATCAGACCTTTAGTCACTGAATTACTCGAAAAATATGGGTGTTGTTTACTTGGCTGCCCTATTGTAACCACAATCGCCCAACGTCCCAGTTCTTTGCATTTCCTCGGGACAATCAAACACATGGGTGCGAGTCGTTTAATTACTCCTTCGGGGATTAAGGGAGAGACCTTATCAGTAGACCTGGCCAAAACAATAGCCTTCTCCCATCTGACCGATCCCATCCTAATCTTTTCAAAATGGTTTTTTCCTCTTATCAAGGGGCCCCTAGCTTCATTGATTTCCACGCTAACACCGACTAGGTTTGTTAGCATATCAAAAGCCGGTGACCGTCTCAGTTCGCGTCGGTCATGATCAATAACATTTTTCCCCCTGGGCAGCCGGTAACTCTCTTTCATGATTCCACCAACTGTTTCCTCCAGCACCGCAAAATGTCCACCGGGGGGTACCTCGTGGGCCATGTTAAAAACCTCATCCCCATAACTCTTTTGCACCACCCCCCACTCCTCATCTGCGGATGCTGTACTTGATTTCCCTTTCTTCCTCAGCACTTCCTCATCCGCACAATAGCTTGTCAAGGCTGTGTCAGAGAGATCGGTCTCGGCAAAAACCATCAGCCCCTCGTCTCGCTCCTGCGTCTGCACAAATTCTTTCCTGGCTACTGCTACGTCTGTCCCAGCTCCCTCACTACCTCTTATCTCACTACACCCTGTCTCATACAAGGTTGGCAGAAATGTTTCAGCCAAATTCACCATCGCGGGCGGGGCCTCCATGCTGGCAGGCTGACCCGTCAATCTCACGACTGGGAACACGATTCCTCCGGCGATGTCATTACCGAGCAAGACTTCCACGTCTTTCATCGGTAATTCGGACCTCACCCCGATCGTGACTAGTCCAGAGACCAGGTTGCTCTGTAAATGTATCTGGTGCAAAGGGACCGACTCTGTCCCTTCCCCAACACCTTTGACCTCTACCTCCCCAGTCTGGGTCTCTGAGCTAAACTGTAATACACTCTTCAATATCAATGACTGACACGCTCCCGTGTCTCTCCAGATCCGCACTGGAACTGGTTTTAACCTCTCCTTCACCGACACCAATCCGGCCGAGATAAACCTCTCGCGCCCTTCCTGAACTTTTTCAGACCTGTCCTTCCCTAGCGGTTCGCTTAACAGCTCAATACAGCCATTCAAAATTTCCGCTTTTCCTTTCCCCGTCTCCTTCCTTGGGGCAAAGCACCTGGACGCAAAGTGTCCGACTTTCCCACAATTATAACAGACGACCCCAGGAGACTTCCTACCAGACTGCTCCCGGTCTACCTTATCCTTTTCACTAGTCCCCGGCTTACTTTCTGACTTTTCCGGCGGACTCTCCCCGCCGTCCTGACTACCCTTCTGGTAGCCTTTACTCGGGGCAAACTTCATTTTATGCGTCAACGCATACTCATCCGCTAACTTAGCAGTTGCGGCTAACGTGGCTGCCTCTTTCTCATCGAGGTAGGGTCTCATACCCTCAGGGACACAACCTTTAAACTGCTCAATCAGAATCAGCTGCAGCAGTCTGTCATAATCCCCCTCTACCCCCTTCGAGGCGCACCAACGCTCACAATATGTTTGCATCTCGCGAGCAAACTCCAAATACGTGCGGTCCCACCGCTTCCTCGCATTCCGGAACCTCTGCCGGTATGCCTCCGGGACCAACTCATAAATCCTGAGGATGGCCTCCTTCACCACCTCATACTTCTGGGCATCTTCCGCGGATAAAGCGGAGTAAGCTTGTTGGGCTTTCCCTTTCAGTACACTCTGAAGTAAAACAACCCACTTATCCCTCGGCCAGTCCTGACTTATAGCTACTTTTTCGAAGTGGAGAAAGTACCGATCCACATCGGTATCGTCAAATGGGGGAACCAGCCTAACCTCCTGGGTCGCCCGGAACCCTCCACCTTGGTTCGGCACGAGCCCCTGCTCGACCCTTATCTTTAACTTCTCCAGCTCAAATTCCCTTTCCCTCTGTTTTTCCTCTCTCTCCAATGTCTGTCCCTCTCTCTCTCTTCTCTCTCCAACTGTCTTTCTCTCTCTTGCCTTTCTACCTCTTTCTCTCTCTCTTGCCTTTCTACCTCTTTCTCTCTCTCCCGCCTTTCTAACTCTCTCTCTTTCTCCCGCCTTTCTAACTCTCTCTCTTTCTCCTGCCTTTCTAACTCTTTCTCTCTCTCCCGCCTTTCTAACTCTCTCTCTTTCTCCTGCCTTTCTAACTCTCTCTCTTTCTCCTGCCTTTCTAACTGCTTCTCTTCGTGTTCTAACTGCCGTACCCGGAACTCGTGCTCGAGTCTCAGTTTTTCAAGCTGTACCTGTACCGCGTCTCCAGCAGGTTTTTCAATAGACACCACCCCCAGCTCACCTTGGGGAAACACACCTTTAGATACATAGTGCTCTACAATAGCTCTGTGTATCTCCTCTCTCCTCATTGTCGACTTCACCTTAGCAAGATTCACCCGTTTGGCCACAGCTATCAATTCCGATTTCCTGGCATCCTCTAATGCCTCCAAGGTCGGCGCCTTTATAAATTCCTCAACCTCCATTTCTGCTGTTTGTCTTTTCTTTCTTTCGGGAATTTTAACCCAATCAATTTACTCCGTCCCAAATTTAGCGTTCAAAATCGCGGACGAGAACCCCACTTATGTTACGTACCCCGTAACTGGGTTGCCAAACCAGCAGAAATGGATCACTCAGTTGGAGTATGGAGCACTAGAACTAAGAAAGTTTTATTAAAGAAACAAGCAACACAGTAATCGAAAGGATAATAAATGCAACAATTCAACAATGATAACCACACGTGTGCACAGAATTAAGATAACAGCATCAATCAAGCTCTATCGTTGTCTAGGGGTAAATGACCAATTTCAAAATGACTCAAAGTTCAGTCCAGTTTGTAGTTCAGTTCGCAGTAATCGTTGCCATGGCGATGGACAAGGTGGGGGAAGAGAGACAGAGATAGAATAGGAACAACTGATCATTCAGAACAGCTTCACTCACAGACCAGCGAGATTGCTCACGAGCAACTTTTGGGCGGGTCCTTGGTGATGTCACCTGAGGTCACCGACTGTGACCCCTCCTCCAGATGCGGTCGATCCTCTGCAGTGAACCCGGCACCCAGGCAAGGGCGGACACACACCGGGTTCCCGCTGATCGTACCTTTCCACCCTTGTCGTTGTCTGGTACTTCTCACCCACTCGTGAGAAGCGCACCGCTTCCAGGGTCTCGTTACCTCGGGTGGCGTGTGTGTCTGTCTTAGCGAACCTGTCCCTTTTTATCCCCCTGCTGGGGTATCGCCTGTCCATCACTTCAAACAGTTCAGGGTTCAAAGGGGGGGAGCCGCTCCAGACAGCTCTCTCTCCCACATCCCTTCATTACACATCTCCAGACGCTGCTCCATTGTTCCTTATCTCTCCTTCCCCTGAGGGCAGGTGGCAGGCCAACTGCTGATGCCACTGATGCTAGCCCAGGCCAGCAAACATCTTAATTTTATGTGTATTCTCGTAACAGTGCAACTGGGTGTTTCAGATGTTTTACCAATCTATTATAGCGATTGCAGTCCTTTTTCCGGTTCTATATTGAGGGAGCAGCATCGGAGTTAGTGATGCAAAAATACTAATAAACTAATCAGAAGAGTTTGGATCTGCTCTTGGCTATAACCAAGTCTTTTCATTTAGTGCTGGAGAGGAGGTAACTGAACCAGCTGTTTCCATTATGGACAATCTTGCACATACTCTCCATGAACTACTGAATAAGCAGCGTAGCACTGTTTCAAACAGATTTATTCAGCATCCCTGTCACAAGTACCGTTGCATGAAAATCTTCCCTACCAAATGCAATAAGTATATACAACATTTGATCTCTCTGCGCCAGAAGAACACACACTATAACACAACAGTCCATGTTTTATAATTTCGTACATTATTGGTGCACATTTTTGCACATTGGTAAATTATAAT
The DNA here is from genome assembly GCF_963921235.1 of Mobula hypostoma. Lineage (NCBI taxonomy): Eukaryota > Metazoa > Chordata > Chondrichthyes > Myliobatiformes > Myliobatidae > Mobula > Mobula hypostoma. The sequence continues at coordinate 27,071,161 of NC_086106.1, forward strand.
TTTGTTTATTATTATTCTCTGCTGGATTCTTAGTTAGTTCTGAACACTGCTAAGTGTATTTTAAGTGTAGCTGCTGTAACGAAAGAATTTCCCACTCAGGAACAATAAGTTCTTCTTCTTCTAAATATTATTGTTATTATTATTACTACTACTACTACTACTCCTGTTACATCGGTTCCGTTACGGCGATATTCAAAAGCAATAGAAAGTAGTGTCAGTCAAGATTTACATCAGCGATTAGTTTGCCTGGATTGTTGACTTCCGTCCACAAGTCCAACTCTTCTCACAAAAGGACACATCCCGAAGTCCTGATCTGCTTTAATTTCTCGCGATGAAGATGCATGTTCTGAATAAAGATGGTTGTTCTGAATATATCCGTTGTCATGCCGAATGCACTGCATCATGTATATAAGAACTGAGTCGGAGTTCATAAAGTTTCCAAATGAACCGATGCGTGAGTGGCGGAAACTTTACCCGAAAATGGAAAAAGTATGTTTTCACGCAGAGAGTCTGACAACATCACAGAATGGATAACGCATGCAGTTGGGGATATAATCAAAGAGAAAGAAAGTTTACCGAGGATTAATTGTGGTTATTTGATGTTTGGCACTCGGCTTATCAGTAATTTCCAACAAGTGTAGCAGTGCCTAAGAGGCTGAGTATCTTCATCCATTTCCGAGTATACCCAGTCCTGTATTCGCATGATGACTGCAGTCAAGCGATTGATGCACATCAGCCCGTCATGATATGACAAATCAAAGTGTAACATTGCCTAGCACTATATAATATAGTTTATCTAATTCCCAAATGATAAAGATGCATATGGCAGAGTGGTGAAAAATATTCCTGTACCACGTTTAGGTCATGGACTAAAAGACCATGTGGTTCAGTGACCCCAGTCGTGGATTGGGGACGTACGTTCACTTCTTTGCTCCAGCCGTCTCTTAGCCTGGAGATCGTCGTCAATTCTGTGGTTTTCCCACGCAAGTTTGTGTGTGATATTCAACATTGCAGTGATATGTTTTGTTACGCACCAGCAGCGATAGATATGAAATTGTGTCGGGTTTTTATGAATAATCAACGAAGTGTATGAACATCTACTCAAAAAAAAGTAAAAGTAAACAAAATACTAACTGAAACGGAAGTTAACAGTGTTTTGCGTCTATAATTATCAAACAGTCGAACCTAGTGACAATTCTTAACAAATCTTACCCAAACACAGTCTTAAGCTGGTAGTTCAAAGAGTCCAAGTGATTTATCAAATACGTGAGAGGAGAGACTTCCTGAACTACGGATGAAGTAAAGACGAATCTGCTGACGCAAATCCCCGCCGAGAAATGCCTTGTCCAAAGAGATCACAAAAAATAAGATTTCTCACAGTAACTGACCTTTGGCCGGAGCTGGTCACCACACAACTGCCGAGACTATGCAGAGGTTAACCAAAAGTGTATGCCACAATACCCGTATGGACCATTCTCTCTCTCTCCCCCCCCCCTTCGAATACGTAACCACCGACTGTGACTCCCCCAACAAAACAACTAAGCAGCAAACTGCCGTCTCCCCTTTTACACCGGTTGGAACATGCCATCACGTGACTCACATCACCCACTAACACGACACTTACATCATGGAAATATCACGAGACAATTACATCATACCAATATCACGAGACAATTACCTCATGCTCACGAGATACTCACGGGACAGGTAACCCCTCCCCTCAAGAAAAGAAAATATTGATCTGTGAAAAGCAAGATTTTAACTACAATTTACAAAATATACAAATGCATAAAGTTTACAAAATGCACGATAGACACACAGTTATCATACAGTAGTAATATAACATGGCAGGAGTGTACACAAAGATCAAAATTCCACACTATTATAAAATGGCATTGCAAGTCCAACATCTGGTCAGATCGTCGGCAATTACAATATCTTTGCCTTTAATGTGAGTTATTGAGAGATCATATTCTTGTAAAGTAAACTAAAATTTAGCAACATACATTTTAGTTTTTCAGTTTACTCAAAAATACCAATGAGTTATGATCGGTGTAAACCACTAGTGGTTTCTGAGTTGCGCCAACTTACACATCAAAATTTTTCAGAGCTAAAATAAGTGATAATAATTCCTCTTCCATCGCCGAATAATTTCTTTGATGCCCATTAAATTTCTTAGAAAAGTAAGCCACGGGATGGTCAACATCATCATAATTATCCCTTTGTAGTAACACTGCTCCTGCAGCCTCGTCACTGGCATCCACAGCTAGGGAAAATGGCTTTTCAAAGTCAGGTGACCTGAGCAGAGGGTGGTGACATAGGATAACTTTCAACTTATCAAAGACCTCCTGACAAGGCTTTTTCCAAACACACTTCTCACTTTTCTTCAGGAGGTTAGTTAATGGAAGGGCAATCTCGGCATTTTTTTTACATAACTTACGGTAATATCCTACAATTCCCAAGAATCTTCTGAGAGTTTTTTTACCAGTTGAGGTGGGAACCTTCAAAATTGCCTGAACTTTTAAACAGGAGCCAACCTGCCTTCACCCACAACGTAACCAAGGTAGGTCACAGTAGCATGGCCAAATTCCCTTTTAGCTAAGTTAATAGTTAGGTTGGTTTGTGAAAGCCTTTCAAACAGCTGTCCCACTGCAGATATATGTAATTGCCAACTGTTATTCCCTGTGACTAAATCATCAATACAGGCATCTGTATGTTTTAATACTTGAATTGCACAATAAATCATTTTCTGGAAGGTTCCTGGAGAATTCTTCCTTCCAAATGGCAGGACATTGTATTCATATAACCCAGATAGCGTTACAAATGCAGAAATATATGTCAAGGAACACACCAATATCCTTTGAACAGGCCGATCTCGTAGGAAACTTAGATTTTCCAACGTTATCCACAAAGTAATCTACCCTTGGGATGGATACGCATCGGTTTTTGTTGCAGCATTCACCTTTCTGTGATCAGTACAAAACCGAATACAACCTTCTCGTTTAGGCAGCTAGACACAAGGTGAACTCCAATCCGAAGCAGAAGGTCGAATAATAACATTTTCTAACATATATTCTGTTTCCTGTTCAGTGATTCTACATTTTTCCATGTCCATTGAAAATGGAAGTTGCTTTATGGATTTGACGTTCCCAACATCTACATCATGTGAGACGACTGTGATTGTTTTTGGAACGTCTGGAAATAATTCCCTAAATTTGATAATTAACTGCTTCATTTGCTTCCGCTACTGTGGCTGTAGATGAGCCAATTTCTTATCAATATTTTCCAAAATTGTCGAATTTGGTAGTCTGGCGGAAATAATCTTCGTTTTAAAATAAGCCTCAGATGGATCAGCTACCAAGTTCCAAGGCAGATCAGAATCATTGTCATTGACTACAACAATCATAGCGGCGAACTGTATTTCATAATATGGTTTTATCATGTTTACCTGAGAAAGCAGCGTGGGCCTCCTCGATTTGGTGTTTGTACCGCATAGACCGCATTATTACCTTAAGATATTATCTCGTAAGGACATTGAAATTTAGCTTTTATGGGTTTGTTTGCACAGGGAAAAAAAGAACACCTTATTTCCCGACTAGAATGACCTCGTTCTAGCTTCCTCGTCATACCAACTTTTCATTCTTTCTTGGGCAGATTATAAATTTTCCCATACTGAGCTGCAAGCTTTTTCCAATCTTTCTTTAAATTTCAAGACATAATCCCACAAATTAGTATGGCGTTCTTTGTGAACACACTGTTCTTTTAACAATGCCAAAGGTCCTCGGACTCAATGCCCAAACACAAGTTCAAAGGGGCTAAAGCCTAGGGACTACTGTACTAACTGTCTAACTGCAAATAAAAGCAAATGAACTACCGCATCCAAATAATTGTCATTTTCGACACAGAACATCCTAATCAATGCTTTGAGGATAGAATGACACCTTTCCAAGGCCCCCTGTGATTCTGAATGGTACGCAGACGATATAATCTGCTTGTCTCCCAGGTTATAAAGTACTTGCTGGAATAATCGCGGCATAAAATTACTTCCTTGATCAGACGAGATTTCTTTGGGGAACCCAAATAAAATAAAGATCTTCATAAGAGCCTTCGTCACCGTTTTACCTTTTATATTCCTGAGAGCTATTGCTTCTGCAAACCCAGATGCTGTACATATGATGGTCAGCAAATCTTGATGTCCAGCTTTAGTTTTTGGCAATAGGCCAACACAATCTGCTCTAACTTTAGAAAACAATTCACTAAATGCAGGAATATGTTGCAATTGTGCTATTGGGTTGTCTTGATTAGGTACATCCACAACCTGATAAGTGTGACAAGTTCGGCAAAATGTCGCCACATCTATACTCAAACCAGTCCAGAAGAAGGGTTTCATGACTTTGTTCACAGTTTTTTTTCACACCGAGATGGCCACCTAAGGGCATACTATGAGCCAAAGTTAACATTTCATTCCTACAGACCTGAGGGTCGACGACCTGGTGAACAGCTGCCCAATCCTCATTTTCAGGAATCTCAGGTGGTTTCCACTTTCTAATTAACACTACACTCTTGGAATAGAACCCTACTGTCACCTTTTAAATCTCGCTATCTAGGAGAGCGTTCTCTCTCAAGGTGACAACCTCAGGATCTCCGCTCTGCTCCACTATAATCTCCTTCTCAGAAATAGACAAGTGCTAATGGTCCGACTCACTACAAGAATCTTGATCAAACAAGGAAGGTAGGAAAGCTCCTGACGAATCACCAAAATCTGAGACACCGATTTGAGCTGTCATGGGTAGTAGACCCATGCTGCACAGAACCATCTGCCTTGGCAGAATATCTCGGCATACCCTGGGTTACTACACAGGAGAGATACATGTCAGCCTCCATCTTTGGATCATCAGTGATTGGCTTACTTGTCAGCTGCACTGCAGGAACAGCCTTTCCATCTGCTAGCTCATTCCCTAACAATAAAGACCGGTAAACCGTGTCGTAGTCCGATTTTAACAGATCCTGAAACTAGCCCTGACATTAAAACTACTTTGTGCAGAGGTGTAGGCGTAAGGTTAGCCTCAATACCTGGTATAAAATTTACTTCACCAATGTCAGTCTCATCACTAAACCCTAGAACACTGTCGAACATAAGTAACAAAGAAGCCCCAGTATCACGAACAATTTTTATTGGTATTTGAGTGGACGCATCATTCAGGGAAACAAATCCCTCTGACATAAAATGATCGAATCCCTTCCTAACTCGGTCAGACCGTGTCAGAGCTTCCTTTGAATGTCCAAAACCCTGCGGGATTATGTTATTTCAAAGTGTTGGACACAGGCATCTGGAGCTGATGCATTTGCCTTCTCACTACTGAATCAACCTGCAAGTGGGCTTCACGGCACCGTGCGCGAAGGCTCCCATGTCCAGTTCCATCTCCGATTTTTGAATTTTCTTCCTATTTAGAAAGTGCATACCATACACTTCCTGACTCTGTATTCCATTTACCACCTCTATGCTCATTCTCCAAATCTGCCTCAGTCCTCCTGTAGTCTTCCTACTTCCTCAATACTAACTGCTCTCCAACCTCCTTTGTAGCATCGGCAATACTGGCTTAGCGCTTTCCTCGCGCCTTGTTGGCCTAGCCTTTACTGGTTTTCCATTATCCTGTCCAGTTCTTATTAAAAGTCGGGGAACGGTTCATCCACTTCAGGGACTTCCCTCTTTACTTGAGCCATTACCGCCGTTTGCCTCCCTTCACTTCTTACCATCACACATAGACACATACGTCCATAAACGAACCTTTCTGCTAATACTGAGTTAGAACACCCAGGTTTCACGGACAGTGTGGTGGTACCCTTTCTTTTGACCTTGTTCTGTTCTACGTCACCCGTTCACCTCCCTACAGCATCTTATGTGGTCAGGGGAGCGGGTGGCGGGTGGCGGGTTACTGTAGATATCTCACTCACATCACCGACCTCTGTCCCTGCTCATCATTATGGCCATCTTCCAATAATCGGCATCCAACTCCGAACGACTCTCAATATCTGGACTGCACTCTGCTCGTTAACACCAAAAGGAATTTGCGTTCAAAGCTCCACGTCCACGCTCCGCGATTCGGAAACAGATTCCATCCCTCCTCCATCAGATTTCTGAACGGTCCATGAAACAGTAAAGTATGACTGCGCTTTTCGTTTTCTGCGCCGATTATTTGTCTTATCCTCCATTGCAATTTTGCATTCTGGCACTTCAATCTTGTTACACGGGAACAAAGGTCCCGTCATACAAGACGAATAATGTTTGTTCCTCTTACCTCCCGTTAATTGCATTTGCTGCTGAGTAGCTTAGTGTACACCGATGGAGCCTTTAATGACAACGGCTAAGTTATTTAATAGATAACAAGCCAGATTAAATAACTACCACTTCTGTAAGTAGTGCACTGGGAACGGACAGATTTCTTACAGTCAAGGTCATCAAATAAATTGGCTTTCTGTTCACAATAATGGATTATGAAGGATACAAGCAATGGCAATATCATGGATTTAGCAACACGTAGGCTGTCAAAGAAACGGGAACGGCTATGGTGAGATCTTCGAAACGAATTACAGCGTTTTCAGATTTTAAGCTGAAGAAGTGACAATTAATAAGTGATTTTAGGCTGCAAGCAGGACAAGTGTCACACCTGCCCCAACCCTTCGCTTCTGCTACATTTCAGTGCCCCAAACAGTCTTTCCAGGTGAGGTGATACATCAGCTGTTAGTCTGCTTGGGTCATCACTGTATCCGATGCTCCCGGTGCGCCCTCCTGCATATCGGTGTGACACAACCGCTTCGCCAATCACCTACTCTCCACCACAAAAAGTGGGATATCCAGGTGGCCATCCATTTCAAATCTATTTCCCATTCCTACTCCGACATGTCAGTCCATGGTCTCCTCTACTGCCGCGATCAGGCCGCACTCAGGTTGTTGGAGCAACACATTATATTTCGGCTGGGTAGCCTCCAAACTGATGGCATGAGCATTGATTTTTCAACTTTCCGGTAGTTGCCCCCACCCCCGCTCTTCACCGTTCCTCATTCCAATTTCCCTCTCTCACCTGATCTCTTGCATGCCCGTCACTTCCATTTGTTGCTCCACCTCGTTCCTTTTAACCATATAACCATATCACAATTACAGCACGAAAACAAGCCATCAGGGCCCTTCTAGTCCGTGCCGAACTCTTACTCCCACCTAGTCCTACCGACCTACACTCAGCCCATAACCCTTCATTCTTGTCCTGACCATATGGCTGTCCAATTTAACTTTCAGCAAAAGTTTTCAATAGTTTTTCGTCCTCTCCCATAAGATTCCCCCTTCTTCAGTCCTTTATATTTCATCAATCGAATTTCTAACTCTTTGCTGCAACCTCCCCCTCTCCAGGTCCCCCCAACCACCGACTACCTTGTACTTCATCTTCTCCTCTCTCCACCTTCCTACACCGACTTTTAATCTTTTTAATAGACTGATAATGGGTCTCGGCCTGGAACGCCGACTATTTCCTCTTTTCCACAGATGCTAACTGGCTTTCCGTGTTCCTCCAACATTTCAGAAGCACATGGTGCATAAGTGATAAGAGAGTTTCAGGAATTTTCCGCGCGGAATGAAGAAAATAGGTCGACTATAATGAGGCCAGAATGTAATTTCTATGCACTACGCTAATGAGGGATCATATGGAATAGGAAAGTCTCTGTTTTGGTTTTGCTATTTTTTAATATATGGAATACTAATCGTTTTATCCAAAGCTGTTTTCTTACCCAAAGTTCCCACAGTCACTGTCGTTGGATTTCCGCCATCATGGTTCTGAAAAACAAGTTTACTTTACTTCACTGAAGATCCATTTCGAGTGAAAAGGTATTTGATCACGTGGAACAGATCTTCCCTGAATTTTCTCTGCGTCACGGTGTAAATGACCGTGTTTGAGCAGCAGCTGAGCATCTGAAGCATAATCGCAGATTGTTCAAAACTTACAAACTCGCTTATGCAAGTTTCAGACAAAAAATGCTGTATTCGTGCGAGGGAAACGAAAATATGCAAGACTTGTGGCCCAGAGCAGAAGAAAACTGCTGTATATTGCATGAAACAAAATAAAGGGCCTCCTACGTTTCTCCGTCTCGGGAGCCCTGCAGTCCCGGAGGGTTCTGCGGATCCGATTGGCTACCAAAATGCGTCGGACGGTGAGCGCATTGAGCAATGCAATTAAACAGAATGGAACGACTGGAGTTAACAGCTGATCTGTCGAAGAAAATGCAAGCCATGCTAGTTGAAAATTTAATGCCGACAACAGAAGGCAAGCCCGAGAAATATTTTGGGTAGTTATAAAACCAGTGTAAGCAAAAGCCCAAGGAATGTTCTTAAAACAAAAGATCACGCTCAGTGTCAGAACAACCACAACCGCTGTTCTCTCGCTGCACTATTAATTGATGTAACGTATCCCTGACCTCTTGTATCCCAGTGCCCGAGTATAACTCAAAACTCAATTCCTGCAATCGCTTTCTATACTATTATCAAAACACCAAAAGCAAAGATTCGGTTTTATTGCAATGACTGAGTTTGTGTAAATTCTGGGAAGCTACCTTTGATATGGAATCCGATGTGCTAGCATGAGAATCAATCTGAGACTCAGGTTCAATACGTCGGGAAATTAGATTTTGTGTTGATTCGGAAGGCATGTATGGCATCGACTGCATGTGGAAAGTTAAAATTGCCCACGTTCACAACTATTGTTTTGCAAATATCTGGTCTCTCTCAACAAATTCGCTACTCTATATCTTGTCGACTAACTCTAGTAATGTAATCAGCCATCTCCTAATCCTCTGTTACACCGTATAGCTATAGTAGATAAGCCAGCCTGTCTGTCCTGTCTGAGCATTGCAAAGCATTTCGCTCAATGTCACCCTTACACTGAGGTACTTTGCCTCTGTCAAGTGTTAAACGAACGGAAAGCCGGAACACTGAGCTTCCTGTCCGGCCCCTGCTGCAACAGGTGTCACTAATGGCTTAAATATCACAATTCATGCTCGAAGCTCATCTGCCTTACCTTCAATACTTTGCTTTAATAGGCACAACCCTGAACATTCGTCCCGCAATGCTCGAAAAGGCAGGGGAGAGTCTGGAGATGGAGAGAGGCCTCAACTATTCAGAAGGCTCTCTTGTTCTCTTATTTTTCACCTTCTTGCAAGTCGGGCAGTTTCTATGCTGCCATGTATTCTGAAATCCGCCCCTCTCCATGGGTCGGATCTGAGCTCTTCTGGCAGGGAGCTGCTTGAGCTCACCGCAATCCGTCCGAACGCCAAACAGAAACTGCACTAACCAGTAAGGGATTTTGCTACAGGGCCTGTGGTTGAGTGGGTCAAGAAAAATCCAGGTAAATTTGAAATTAAAAAAAAACATCGTAACTTAGCAGGCAGAAGAGCTTCTGGTGAGAGAGAAATAGAATTAATATTTCAGAGCCTCCATCAGAACCAGGACAGGTGGCGCACTCTCCAATCCCATCCTTTCTTCCTCTCTCTTTCTTTCTCTCTCTCTCTCCCACTCTCTCTGTCATTAACCTCTGTTTCCAAACTCCCCCTTTCTTACCCTCCCTAACATATTTTCACCAACCTCCCCTTTCCTCCCTTCACCACTCTCAACTACACTCTTCCTCTTTCACACCGTCCCTCTATTTCTGCCATTCCCTTCTCTCATTCAACATTCTCTCTTTCACCTTCTTTTCACTCTGACCTTCAACCCCCCATATGTTCCGATTGCTGTCTGTGCTCCAAACCTATTCTGGTACTGCTCCCCAACATTTCCTTCGGTACATTGACGATTAGATTGGTGCTGCTTCCTGCACCCATGCTGAGCTCGTCAATTTCATCGACTTTACTTCAAGCTTCCACCCAGCCCTCAAACTCACTTGCTCTATCTCGGACACTTCTCTCCCCTTTCTCGATATCTCGGTCTCCATCTCTGGAGACAGACTGCACACTGACATCTTCTACAAGACCACTGACTCTCATAACTACCTCGACTATACCTCTTCCCTCCCCACGACAAGCAAAAAATACAAGTCCCTACTTCCAGTTCCTCCGTCTCCGCCGCATCTGCTCCGAGGATGTGGTTCACTAGCAAATCTTCAGAATAGGATATTTCTCCCTTTCTAATTTAATTGCAAACTGTCTGCTCTATAGAGGACGCACCTCCCCTGGAAGAGAGCCGAATAATCCAAAACTCTCACGTATTCCTTCATAGACCAACTCCGTATTTAAGTGTATCATTTTCCAACTTCTGGCCTCACGAGGACGTGGCACAGGGAACAATGCTGAGATCACAGCTCTGGAGATCCTATACTTTAGCGTAGCATCCAAATCCTTCAGATCACTGTAGAACCTGGTGAGTCTGACTATTAATGTCACTGTTACTTTCGTGGGCCACGACATCTGGCTGTTCAAACACCCATCTGAAATTCTGAAAACTCGATTCGGGAAGTCTTGGACACCGGCACTGTGAATCAACAGTTCCGTGCGAGCAGCACTTGCTGGTAACACAAAGCTTGCAGCAGCAGTTCAAGACTCAAAGCTGAAGGCAGTGAATTTTCCAACATCGCTGCCTCTCTCCCAGACGAGCTAAATCTTTATCTGCTCGATTCCCTGTCGCCAATACTGAGCCCCTGAGGAGACCTGCAGATGACGTCACCGGCAGCCTGGTCATTTCTGAGCTGAAATACGCCGGTGTTTCCCACGAGTGGACATTCGCCAGACTCTGTGACCGGACGGCATCCCAGGGCGGGTACTCGGGGTCTGCGCGGCACAACTGGCAGATGTGTTTACAGACATTTTTAATCTCTCCGTCTCCCAATGTAGATGTCCTCCTGCTTCAAAACTTCGGTCATTGTTCCTGTACATAAAAAGACCAAGGTAACATGTTCGAACGACTGGCGTACTGTTGGTCTCACCTCAGTAACAAGCAAATGCTTTGAGTGGTTGGTCAGGGACTACATCTGCGGCATGCTGCAACCCACACTGGACCCCCTACAGGTCACCTATCGACATAACCGTCCAATAGATGACGCAATAGCCACAGCTCCATACCCGTCCTTACACATCTAGAGAAGCGGGGCGCTTCTGTGTCAATGCTCTTCTTGGACTGCAGTTCAGCCTTCAAAACTATAATTCCCCCCAGGCTAGACAAGAATTTCAGAGATCTTGCCCTTCACCCTGCCTTGTGTATCTGGATCCTGGATCTTCCGTCAGATCGCCGCAGGTGGGAAGAAATGGCTCCCTCACCACTGTTCCTCTGACCCTGAACGCAGGTGCCCCAGGTCAGTGTACGAAGCCTCCTCCTTTACCCTTTGATTACCAATTACTGTGTCCCTACCCAGATCTCCAATGTGCTAATTCAATTTGCTGAGGACACTACATAATGGACCTCATCTCATACAATAATGAGGGACCCTAAAGAGAAGAATTCACCACCCTGACACAGTGACATCAAGAAAACAACTTCTCTCCCAATGTCGCAGAACAAAATAAAAGGATCTGGTTGTGGACTAAAGGCAGAATGGAGTCGGGCTAACCACAATTAACATCACTGGAATTTAAACCTCAAGTTCTTCGGCATACACATCACTGAGGATCTGACCTGTTCGGTACATACCGGTTGTGTGTTGAATAAGGCAAAATAGCACCTCTTTCACCTCAGACCGTTGAAGAAGTTTGGTATTTAAATCCAGATCCCTGGAGCGCTCTACTGGAGCACCACTGAGAGCATCCCGACTGACTTCATCACTGCCTGGTGTTGGAACTGTACTTCCCTCAATCGCTGAACTCTGCAGAAAGTGGTGCGAACCACGCATCTGTAGATGCGACCTGCACAATATTCAGGACATATACAAAGAGAGGTGTGTAAAACGGGCCCGAAGGATCATTAAAGACCCGAGACACCCCAAGCACCCAATGGTTCAGCTGCTTCCATCCGGGATACGGGACTGCAGCATGATATCCTGGACCAACAGGCTCCGGAACAGCTTCCTCCACCAAGAGTTCAGACGGATTAAATCATACCGATACAATTGTATTTCTGAGTTTTATTGGCTGTCCTTTTGTAAATCGTATTTATTCTAAATTATTATAAGTTACACATTGCATATTTAAACGGAAATGTAACGTGCAGATATGTACTCCTCATATAAATGAAGAATGTAGGTGATAAAGTCAATTCTATTCGATTCAATTCATATTTCTTCTCCCTCAGAGAAACAAACTCGATGCCGGAGTGTACACCGCTGTGATGTTTCTCTGCTACCTCATGCCCCCAAAATTATCCAAATTAGTATATCTGTTGTTGAGGGAGATTTCCACAGGGCACTCAGCCCTGGCTGATTAAGTCCTTTATCTTTCTTGTCACCCACTTTCCTGCCTCCGGTAACTCTGGTGCAGCCACCATCTTTATGCCCAAACTATCACGCCCTCAGCCTTTCGAATAATCCAGCGTTCATCCAGTGCTAGCTTCCGCTCCATAAAACGGTGTGTAAGAATCTGAAATTGCATGAATTTCTTCCATGGGTAGTCGTCAGTGATACTGGAAAACTCCGAGTCTTCCAATTTCCTGCAAGGAGTGCATGCAAATATTAAGGTCCCGATAATGATTCCGGCCAGACACGCTGAATGCTTACTCCTTCCCATACATGCCGCGTTGCCTGCTGAGATAGTACTCCGTTTTTTTTGTGTGTGTATTGCGTTCAAGTATTCTGCCTGGCACACTTACAGTTCATGCTGAGAAAATATAAAGAATGAAAAAAACGAACGATAAATAAACTATGGGAAAATAAATTTGCCTGCTACATTTCGCATTCTCTCACTCACGCCTAATCTCGCTGTAACATCGAAGAAGCAATTCCTGAAGTTAACTTTGTAGCACTGTCGACTCCACCGACGGCCCACCGTTTTCCCCTACCTCTTTTTCCAATTTGTTCTTGTCTATCAATCCATATCACTTTTCAAAACACGAAAATGCGGCGAATTGGTGGATTATGCATTCGAATCGGAGAACGTGAGAAAGCTCCGTCGTGTCATCTTTGCGATCTCCGATGGGCAGCGATTTTAAATACCAAACAGCCGCGAGTACATGTCTTATTTTCTCAATCGGCGACCTTTCAGAGCTACGTCTTCTGACGCTTTGTATCTCCGATAAGATCTGGTTGAAATCGTGGCAGGAGAAGATGGCAGCGCGCCTGCGTGTGCTCAGCCCTCCGGTGAAAAATGATATCGTATCTTTTAAATAGGGGCCGTGGACAATTACGATTTGATGGAGAATGGAAGTGACAGCACAGCGGAACATCTGGAGAAATTTCTCAAACGCCCGTCTGCTGCTATCGTTACTGCGTGGTCTGGAATCATTCGGACAGTAGGCCTAAAAATTCCCAGCCTTGCCTGCTTTTGGCGAGCGAGAAGGAGGTGGAATCGTTCGGGCAGAAATTGCGCTCAGTACTCGGTGTCGGAGAGCTGATCAGAGCTCGACGTTTTCGTTTTTCCTTCAGGTAGAACAGAGAAAATAGTGCAGTACGGCATAACATTGAGCCTTCCGAATACGGTGTGGTGCAGACCGATGTAAATCACTTCATGACTCTTCTAACGTTTCGCCACACCCTGCACTTAACTTTGTCCTCCATTTATCCTATATCGGTATGGCAGCAATTCTCTCCAATATCAGTTTATCAGCCTCTACCGGCAGCCGTTGCTGCAGAGTCTAGAATTTTACAGGAGGGTTGCATTGGAATTCCTTTACTATAATAATAATAATAACAGCAACAGCGTAACAATAATAATAATACGATACAACCACTGACATCTCACTAAAACTGTCTTCCACTCAACTTACTGCAAAGCTGCTGTCTCTTGCGCTGTCTTTTGCCGCAATGGATTTCAACTTTATTTTATCTAAAATAGACTTCCAGATTTTCCAAACCACTGGACACAAACGAAAAGGTTGACATCAAATGTGAATAGAAGGGAAAGTAGGGTTGCCTGTTTCACGCCTTTGTTCAAGCACACACAAACTGAAACTGTTTGGTGGCAGATTTCCTCTCATACAAACCTGTGGAAGAAAAGTAGCCATCAGGGATTGGTGCATCCAAAGTCTGAATGTGCCATCACACTCTTCCTAGGCTGAGGAGGAGTTTGTCAGCTCGTCCCGCGTACCTGCCATCAAGAACAGAGCACAGACTGATTTCCGTCACAAAACATAATAACTGAAGCATGCTTAACACTCGGGGCACACGTCAGAACATCAATAAAGAACAAACAACCATATATTTTTTGGAGAAAAAGAAGAGTCCGGTTCAAGGCGAATGAGTCAGACTCATCCATTGATAGGCCATCTCCGTCACGCATGTTCAAAGATAGGAAGTCATGGGTGGGGCTTCCTCACTCAGTTCAAAGACACGACACAGAATCGAAACCAACAACTGTTCCTCAGCAAACCTGTTGATAAAAGTTCACTGTCCTACTCTGAAGTACATTCTACCATAACTCTGCAGACCGTGAGCTCCATCTCCTCGTCACTTCAGCAATATTCCTTGTTGACGATGGGAGTCTTCTTTGTTTTCACACTCTGGCTCTGCTTACGGCGTGAGTACCTTTCACACATCCACATTATATTTACTTTAAATCTGTTTGAGCCCTCTGAGATGCAACTGGCTGAGATTATTCGTGTGGTTCGTCTATGACTACAACTCACTTTTCTCCGTTTGCTTTTTATTCCTAGGTTCAATGAGTCAGTCAGTGACTCAGAGCCCGTCCATTGTAAACTTGAATGAGTGTCAGACTGCCACTATCACCTGCAGTTTCAAGCCTGGTTCTTCTGATGGTTATCGCTTTCAGACAGGAAAATTCTTCAGGCAGACCAACTCAGCGGCCGAACGGAAAGAAGTCATCCGCGGGGGTAGATTTGTTACTTCGATTAAGAAAACTGATATGCAGTTTTCTTTGGCAATTCGGGACCTGCGATTGGAAGACAGCGGCACCTATTACTGTCAAGCTGTGTACAGATGGAATGCAACACAATGATGGGATTAGGCTTCACGCTGTACAAAAACTTTCCCTGTAGCTTATTCCTGATTCAGACGGAGCAGAATGGATCTGCGGGTTTAGTTCATAATCCTGTCTCGCTGTGGATCCGTCCTGCAGTCTAGCTAACTGCCATTTTTTTTTTATTATCATGTACAGTCTTTATGTTTCCACCTCGCGTGTGCGCAGATGTTGTTGCCTACCCCAGAGGTATGTGTCAATAAATGTCGACAGAGAATTAAGAAATACACATTATGTGGCCAAGTACGGACGGAATTGTTCATGAACACTTAGAAACGGAAAATACCAGCGCTGTGAATTTAATTCCTGCTCGACTCTTTCATGGATTCGCCAGCAGATTTGATATTGATGTAAGGTACTGTGTACGGTTTGGGGCAAACACAGTGGAAGAGATCTCAACAAAAATAGAAAATAGTAAATATATAAATAAATTATATTTAAACGATATATTCTCCATATCCCATACCAAAAATACAAACCTGGCGATGTTCACGTTCTAATCTGTTCAGATTATTTTTAATTTCCATATTGCATATGTATTTTTGATTGACACATATGCTCTGTTTTTTTTTCTTCTTCTCGGAATCTGTCTGCGGTGCGTGTTCCTGTTTTATTTTACTTTGGTCTTGCTTTCTCACAAAGAACATATCCGCTTGCCACCACATGGGGAATATTGCATGCTATTTGTTGCATTAACAACCCTGGGGACATTGGGAAGCCTATCGTAGCGTTTCCTAAGCAGATTCACGTGAGTGTAGTTGTTGTATGGTGGAGACTGAGAACAGGATCATTGTGTATGTATGGACGACTCATACTCTAGATGGAACAGGGACAAAGGTCACGGTTAGGTCCGGTAAGTATCCACAAACATCGACGATTCGTCAAATATCTCACCCATCTAAGTATCGCTTGATAGATGATCGATTGATTTAAAATCATTAAATGTTAAATGGGTTTGATGTCAAATCTCCTTTCTGTAAAGCGTGTCAGGGGAGGACGTAAGCACAGGGTGTCTTTTCTGGAAGAGCCGTTGTTGTAAAAATATTCAACACATCAGGACGTCTCGCATTCGTGCTGCTGGTGAACAATACATGTTGATAGTGCCAATAACGCCCCAACAGCAAAAATGAATAAATACAGAATGGAAAATCAGGTGCACCGGCCCGAAAGGAAACAGACTGAGAGGAGGCAGGTTCATTCGCAGAATGTGAGGGATGCATTTATTTTCCACTGCAGTAGGTTTCAGAAAGATGTACCGATGCACAGCTCTTCACTGTTGAAAGAGAGTGACTGGATTTTATGGTTTGTCTTGTGTGGTGTGATTCTGTAGACTGAATCTACACTCACTGTATAGAAAGGCAATGTGGTAAACTGAATTAACAGAGTCAGTTGGAGAGGGAAATTTCTGCGATGGGCAAGGAAGAAATGCTGGTGTAATCTTCGCAGAAGGAATCCATCAGACTGCTGTCAGACTGTGGGAAATATTGTTAGAACTTAAGGCATAAACCGCAGGCAGAATATATATTTATGAATGAGTCACAGAGATGCAAGAAATAATCAAACTTGTTTTCTACAAATTATTCTCAAATAGTACCATGAATTGCATACCCCATTGATCAAAAATTAACAAAAGGGAAGGGATTAAAACATTTATATCAGCTCCTAGAATCCAGTCGAAAATAAACCTTCGCCTTCAGCAGCTTAGAAAATTATCTGACCAGTCTGTACCGTTCAGTCTCATACTGTGATGAACATGTTACAATGCAAGAGTCTGTAACTTACGGGGGGAAATTTATATTAAAAAGATCTGGATGCAGCATCTATCAATTCGGGAAAGAAAAAAAAAACTCTCACCTATTATTATTCCGAATTAAACTGACGTTTAAAATAAATACCACAGAACTGAGAAAAAGGAATTCGGCACATTATATGGCTGTAGGCTCTCTGCAGTTGTTCCAAGAAATTAATCTTCTTTCCACAAAGATGTCCAAAATATGAAAGAAGTTTTAAAAATCGCAAGATATCCGCAATTAACCATTGAGTCTCTGATTTTATTTCACTGCAGCAATTCCTTATAATAATTGTCAATGACAATAAATATTGTTTACTCAAATTTGAAATGAAATAAGTTTGAGTGCAAGAAAATTCTCCATTTCATATTTGGGATGCTTCTTTTCCTGACAGTTATCGCTAAATCATCAATAATATTCCTCTACATTCATACAGAATCCACTTTTCAGAGTCCTGAACTACAAACTACACTTGCCGACACCGTAATTTTAACCTGTGGGTATGACGCGTATTGTCGCAACACAATACACTGGTATCGCCAGCTTCCAGGACAGGCACCCATATTCCTGCTCCAGGGACAAACTTTCGGAGTAGAAGATAAGAAAAAAAATGCTGGAGAACGAATTACTGGTTTTGTAGATCCTGGTAAGAAAATCAGCCAGCTGACGATCTCCAAAGTGCAACTGGGTGACGCTGCTGTGTATTACTGTGCAATGAGTCGGTTTGCAGCACTGTGATGCCGCGCATGGACAGCGCTGTTCAAGAACTAGGGTGATTCTCGTTACAAGCACACATTGCTAGGAAGCAGCGAGGGAACAATACAAAAACTCATTTGGTTTTATCATATAAATTCACCACAGCCGAGCACGGAGACAACGGCAAGAAACTACAGTGTGGTGGGATTTTTAGTAGAACGATGATAGAGAAAGTAAAAGCACTACAATCAACACCCAAAATATGCTGGGCGAAATCATTATGTCATGACGGAAGTATTTTGGTTCGAAAAATCATTTCCATGAAAGCTGCCGGCTCTACCGATTCCTCTCATTTCTACTGATGGAAGACACACAACTCTCAAGAATATATTCCCGAAGTAAAAAGGCATCATTGCCTTCAGGGAATTCGCATTTTAGATCAGAAGTGCCTCAGACATAGCAACAGAATTGGGCCAATCAGCCTATCGAGGGTGCCCCGCCATTCCATCATTATTATTTCCGGATCCCAATACATTCACCAGTATATCCATGTGGAACATGCAATCTACCAGACATTTTAAATGAAGGATCGTCGCAAATCCGTTTGCGCCGTGTAAACAGCGGCAGAAAAGTAACGGACATTGAAATGTTACAAATTCCAAACAATAAATGCATATTCTATTGTTTTGGAAATGTACAGCATCACGAACTACATATCTCATTACGATTCTAGAAACATAGGAACTTAGAAAACCTGCAGCACAATACAGGCCCTTAGGCCCACAAAGTTGTGCCGAACATGTCATTACCTTAGAAATTCGGAGGGTTACCCATTGCCTCTATTATTCTAAGTTCTATGTACCTATCCAAAAGTCTCTTAAAAATCCTGTCGCATCCGCCTCCACCAGCGTTGCCAGCAGCCCATTCCACGTACACACCACTCTGTGTAAAAAACTTACCCCTGACATCCCCTATGCACCTACTCCCAAGCACCTTAAACCTGTGCCCTCCTGTGGCAGCCATTTCACCTCTGGGAAAAAGCCTCTGACTATCCACACGATCAATGCCTCTCATCATCTTACACTCCTCTATCAGGTCACCTCTCATCCTCCGTCGCTCCAAGGAGAAAACGTTGAGTTCGGTTAACCTGTTTTCATGAGCCACATCCACACCCGTGCCTTTATCACAAAGCAACTTTAGGGAGCCTGGGTGTGAATTTATAGCATGTAAAATGCTTTCACCTGAGAGTATTAACTTGCAGGTGATGCTCACTGAGGTGTCTTCTGTTGCGTTCAGTTTCTTCCGATAGCATGAATCTCATTAAAATGAAACTGCACGCTTTTGGCAATTACATGCTAATCCAATTGAAATGATTGCTATGATTGGAGGTAATCGAGATAACTGGGAGAGGCGCTGCAAAAGAAACATTCGATCGTTAGTTACTGCAAGGCAACGTCGTGTTTCCTCCCACTCATTAGAGATAGCCTACGTTTTGTCATTCCTGAACTTTCCTTTAGTTTAGTCTGAACAGAAACTTATTCGTACTGGAATCCGCTAGCAGTGCACTAAAAATGCATTCACTTGAACTGGAATTCCTGGCTCTGTACATTAGAAAACAAAATAAATCATTTACCTCTATTATTTATATGTTTTACTTCATTGCTGCTGCCGTGCCTTTCAAAATAACTACAATTATATTAACTATTTATATTAATATAAAAATATAATACTGTTTGTTTAAATTTTGGGCGACATAGTAGCGTCGCGATTACTTCGAGTCTATTACAGTTCTGGGAGTAATAGTTCGGAGTTCAATCCTGGTTTATCTGTAACTAGTTTTTGTGTCCTCACCATGGAATGCCAGGGTTTTCACCGGCTGTTCTCGGATCCACCAACAGTTCAGAGACGAATTCCGTGGAATGATTAGTCATTGTAAGCTGTCCGATGATTAGGTTCCAGAAAAATCAGGGTTGCCAATGGTTTCTGGGGCGGTGCATGTCTCAGGGCTGGAATGCCTTATTCTGCGCTGCATCGTGAAATTAACAACTAAGTACATCTTGCAAGGAATTTAAACAACATTTACTGATGAAACCATACGATACGTAAACAAGTGCATAATCGATCGCCAACCAGACAGCAATGCTTAATATTATTTATTTTCTCTAGAAACACTGAAAGCCCATTTTGATTCTATCGCTTCTATACTGGGAATTTAATTTTAAACTCAATGGACAATTAGACCTGTCACAAGTATCGTGGCATGAAAATCTTCCCTACCAAATGCAATAAGTATATACAACATTTGATCTCTCTGCGCCCGAAGAACACACTCCATAACACAACAGTCCATGTTTTATTATTTCGTACATTATCGGTGCACGTTTTTGCGCATTGGTAAATTATTATTGTGTATATTATTATTCTCTACTGTATTCTTAGCTAGTTCTGAATACTGCTAAGTGTATTTTTAAGTGTTGCTGCTGTAACGAAAGAAATTCCCACTCAAGAACATTAATGTTCTTCTTCTTCTTCTTCTTCTTCTTCTTCTTCTTCTAAATATTATTATTACGATTACTACTACTACTACTGCTGCTGCTACTGCTACTATTAGTACTGCTACTTCTACGACTAGTACTAATACTACTCCTGTTATATCGGTTCCGTTACGGCGATATTCAAAAGCAATAAAAAGCAGTGTCAGTCATGATTTACATCAGCGATTAGTTTGCCTGGATTGTGGACTTCCGTCCACAAGTCAAACTCTTCTCACAAAAGGACACATCCCGAAGTCCTGATCTGCTTGAAGTTCTCGCAATGAAGATGCATGTCCTGAATTCAGATGGTTGTTCTCAATATATCCGTTGTCATGCCGAATGCACTGCATCATGTATATAAGAACTGAGTCGGAGTTCGTCAAGTTTCCAAATGAACCGATGCGTGATTGGCGGAAACTCTACCCGATAATGGAAAAGATACGTTTTCACGCAGAGAGTCTGACAACATCACAGAATGGATAACGCATGAAGTTAGGGATATAATCAAAGAAAAAGAAAATTTATCCAGGATTAATTGTGGTTATATGATACTTGGTACTGGGCTTATCAGTAATTTCCACCAAGTGTAGCAGTGCCTAAGAGGCTGAATATCTTCATCCACTTCCGAGTATACCCAGTCCTGTATTCGCATGACGACTGCAGTCAAGCGATTGAAGCACATTATCCCGTCACGATATGACTGATCGAGGTGTAATATTGCCTAACATTATATACTATAGTTTATCGAATTCTCAAATGATAAAGATGCTTTTGGCAGAGTGGTGAAAAATATGCCTGTAACACGTTTAGGTCAGAGACTAAATGAGCAAGTGGTTCGGTGACCCCAGTCTTGGATTTGGGACGTATGTTCACTTCCTTGCTCCAGCCGTCTCCATGCCTAGAGATCGTTGTGAATTCTCTGGTTTTCCTACGGAAGTTTGTGCTTGATATTCAACATTTCAGTGATATGTTTTTTTCCGCACCAGCAGCAACAGATATGAAATTGAGTCGGGTTTTTATGAATAAACAACGAAATTTATTAACCTCTACTCAAAAACGTAGGAAAAAAACAAATTACCAACTGAAACGGAAGTTAACAGTGTTATGCGTCTATAATTATCAAGCAGTCGAACCTAGTGACAATTCCTAACAAATCTTACTCAAACACGGTCTTAAGGTTGTAGTTCAAAGAGTCCAAGTGATTTATGAAATACGTGAGAGGAGAGACTTCCTGAACCACCGATGAAGAGAAGACGAATCTGAGGAGGCAAATCCCAGCCGAGAAATGCCTTGTAAAAAGAGATCACGAAGAATCAGATTTCTCACAGTAACTGACCTTTCGCCAGAGCTGGTCACCACACAATAGCCGAGACTATTCAGGGGTTCACCAAAACTGTATGCCACAATACACGTATGGACCATAGCAATTGTAAATGAGAGAACGCCGCTGATTTCTACCCAACACTTTGGGTTCGTCCCAGACTGGTCTCTCAACCTCGCCCCCCCCCCCCCCACTCTCTCTCTCTCTCTCTCTCTCTCTCTCTCTCTCTCTCTCTCTCTCTCTCCTTTGATTGTGTAAACACCCGCTGTGACTCACCCAACAAAACAACTAACCAGGAAACTGTGTCCTCATCCTTTATACCGGTTGGAACATGCCATCGCGTAACATCACATCACCCACTATCACGACAATTACATCATGGAAATATTACGAGACAATAATACATCATGCTCACGAGATACTCACGGGACCAGTAACACCTGCCCTCAAGAAAAGAAAATATTGAACCATCAAAAGCAAAAATTTAACTACAATTTACAAAAATATACAGATGCATAAAGTTAACAAAATGCACGATGCACACACAGTTATCATACAGTACCAATATAACATGGCAGGAGTGTACAGAAATATCAAAATTCCACTCCATTTAAAAATTACATTTCAAGTTCCACATCGGGACAGATAGTCGGGAATTACATTATCTTTGCCTTTAATGTGATTTATTGAGAGATCATATTCTTCTGAAAATTAACTACAATTTAGTAACCTTCTATTTTAGTTTTCCAGTTTCCTCCAAAATACCAATGAGTTATGATCGGTGTAAACCCGGAGTGGTTTCTGAGTTGCGCCAACTTGCACATCAAAATTTTTCAGAGCTAGAATAAGGGATAATAATTCCTCTTCTATCGCTGAATAATTTCTTTGATGCCCATTAAATTTTTTGGAAAAGTAAGCCACGGGATGGTCAACATCATCATAATTATCCCTTTGTAGTAATACTCCTCCTGCAGCCTCGTCACTGGCATCCACAGCTAGGGAAAATGGCTTTTCAAAGTCAAGTGACCTGAGCACAGGGTGGTGACATAGGATAGCTTTCAACTTATCAAAGGCCTCCTGAGAAGGCTTTTTCCAAACACACTTCTCAACTTTCTTTAGGAGGTTAGTTAATGGAAGGGCAATCTCGGCAAATTTCTTATAGAACTTACGGTAATATCCTACCATTCCCAAGGATCTTTTGAGAGTTTTCTACTAGTTGAAGATTGAACCTTCAAAATTGCCTGAATTTTTGAACAGGAGGGAACCTGAGTTGACCCACCACGTAACAAACGTAGGTTACAGTAGCATGGCCAAATTCACTTTTAGCTAAGTTAATAGTTAGGTTGGCTTGTGAAAGCCTTTCAAACAGATTTCCCACTGCAGATGTATGTGCTTCCAAAGTGTTATTACCTGTGAATAAATCATCAATACAGGCATCTGTATGTTTTAACCCTTGAATTACACAATTAATCATTCTCTGTAAGGTTCCAGGAGAATTCTTCATTCCAAGTGGCAGCACGTTGTATTCATATAACCCAGCATGCATTACAAATGCAGAACTATCTCTACCTTTATCTGTCCAGGGAACACACCAATATCCTAACGTCGGTAGTGGGGAAACTGCTGGAGTCAGTTATCAAGGATGTGATAACAGCACATTTGGAAAGCGCTGAAATGATCGGACAAAGTCAGCATGGATTTATGAAAGGAAAATCATGTCTGACGAATCTCATAGAATTTTTTGAGGATGTAACTAGTAGAGTGGATAGGGGAGAACCAGTGGATGTGGTATATTTGGATTTTCAAAAGGCTTTTGACAAGGTCCCACACAGGAGATTAGTGTGCAAACTTAAAGCACACGGTATTGGGGCTAAGGTATTGGTGTGGGTGGAGAATTGGTTAGCAGACAGGAAGCAAAGAGTGGGAATAAACGGGACCTTTTCAGAATGGCAGGCGGTGACTAGTGGGGTACTGCAAGGCTCAGTGCTGGGACCCCAGTTGTTTACAATATATATTAATGACTTGGATGAGGGAATTAAAAATGCAGCATCTCCAAGTTTGCGGATGACACGAAGCTGGGTGGCAGTGTTAGCAGTGAGGAGGATGCTAAGAGGATGCAGGGTGACTTGGATAGGTTGGGTGAGTGGGCAAACTCATGGCAGATGCAATTTAATGTGGATAAATGTGAAGTTATCCACTTTGGTGGCAAAAATAGGAAAACAGATTATTATCTGAATGGTGGCCGATTAGGAAAAGGGGAGGTGCAACGAGACCTGGGTGTCATTATACACCAGTCATTGAAAGTGGGCATGCAGGTACAGCAGGCGGTGAAAAAGGCGAATGGTATGCTGGCATTTATAGCGAGAGGATTCGAGTACAGGAGCAGGGAGGTACTACTGCAGTTGTACAAGGCCTTGGTGAGACCACACCTGGAGTATTGGGTGCAGTTTTGGTCTCCTAATCTGAGGAAAGACATCTTTGCCATAGAGGGAGTACAAAGAAGGTTCACCAGATTGATTCCTGGATGGCAGGACTTTCATATGAAGAAAGACTGGATGAACTGGGCTTGTACTCGTTGGAATTTAGAAGATTGAGGGGGGATCTGATTGAAACGTATAAGATCCTGAAGGGATTGGACAGGCTAGATGCAGGAAGATTGTTCCCGATGTTGGGGAAGTCCAGAACGAGGGGCCACAGTTTGAGGATAGAGGGGAAGCCTTTTAGGACCGAGATTAGGAAAAACTTCTTCACACAGAGAGTGGTGAATCTGTGGAATTCTCTGCCACAGGAAACAGTTGAGGCCAGTTCATTGGCTATGTTTAAGAGGGAGTTGGATATGGCCCTTGTGGCTACAGGGGTCAGGGTGTATGGAGGGAAGGCTGGGGCGGGGTTCTGAGTTGGATGATCAGCCATGATCATAATAAATGGCGGTGCAGGCTCGAAGGGCCGAATGGCCTACTCCTGCACCTATTTTCTATGTTTCTATGTTTCTAATATCCTTTTAATTGGTTGATCTTTGTACGAAACTTAGCTTTTCCAACTCTATCCACAAAGTAATATACCGTTGGGATTGGATACATATCGGTTTATGTTACAGCATTTACCTTTGTATAATCTGTACAAAACGAATACTACCTTCTGGCGTCATAGGAAGTCATTCCTGCCTGTGGCCATCAAACTTTACAGCTCCTCCCTTGAAGGGTCAGACACCCTGAGCCAATAGGCTGATACTGGACTTATTTCCTGGCATAATTTACATTTTATTATTTAATTATTTATGGTTGTATTACTATTTAATTATTTATGGAGCAACTATAACGAAAACCAATTTTACCCTGGGATCAATAAAGTATGACCATGACTATGACTATGAATATCACCATGGTTTGGTCACCAAGACTCAAGGTGAACTCCAATCCGAAGCAGAAGATCGAATAATAATATTTTCTAACATATATTCCATTTCTTGTTCAGCGATTCTACATTTTTCCATGTCCATTCGAATGGAAGTTGCTTTACGGGTTTGACGTTCCCAACATCTACATCATTTGAGGCGACTGTGGATCTTTTTGGAACCTCTGGAAATAAATCCAAAAATTTGATAATTAACTGCTTCATTTGCTGCCGCTGCTGTGGCTGTATATGAGCCAATTTCTTCTAAATATTTTCCAAAATTGTCGAATTTGGAAGTCAGGTGGAAATAATGTTCGGTTTAAAATAAGCCTCAGATGGATCAGGTACCAAGTTCCCAGGCAGATCAGACTCAGTGTCATTGACGACAACAGCCATAGCGCCGAACTTCTTTTCATAATATGTTTTTCTCATATTTACATGACAAAGCAGCGTAGGCCTCCTCGATTTAGAGTTTGTACCGCATAGAACGTATTACAACCTTAAGATATAATTTCGTAACGGCCGTGAAATTTACCTTTTATTGGTTCGTTTGCACAGTGGGAAAAACAGCATCTTATTTCCCGACTTAAATGACCTCGTTCTAGCTTCCTTGTCATACCATGTTTTCATTCTTTCCTTGGTAGATTTTAAAATTTCCCATCCTAACTGCAAGCTTTTTGCAATATTTCTGTAAATTTCAAGACATAATCCCGCAAATTAGTCTGTAGATCTTTGTTAACACACTGTTCTTTTAACAATGCAAAAGGTCCTCGGACTGAGTGACCAAACAGAAGTTCAAAGGGGCTAAAGCCTAGGGACTCCTGCACTGACTCCCTAACTGCAAATCAAAGCAAATGAACTACCGCATCCCAATCATTCTCTTTTTCGACACAGAATATCCTAAACATGGGCTTGAGGATAGAATGGAGCCTTTCTGAGGCTCCCTGTGATTCTGAATGGTACGCAGACGATATAATCTGCTTGGCTCCCAGGTTATAAACTACTGGCTGGAATAAACCACGCATAAAATTACTTCCTTGAAGACTGGATTTTTTAGGCAACCCAAATAAAATAAAGATCTTCATAAGAGCCTTCGTGACAGTTTTAGTTCTTATTTTGTGAGGTATTATTGCTGCAAATCCACAATCTGTACACATGATGGTCAGCAAATCTTGATGTTTCTGCTTTAGCTTTTGGCAATGGGCAAACACAATCTACAATAACTTTAGAAAACGGTTCACGAAGTGCAGGAATATGTTGCATTTGTGTCATTGGGTTGTCTTGGTTAGGTTCACCCACAACCTGACAAGTCTGACAAGTTCGGCAAAATGTCGCCACATCTTTCCTCAAACCAGGCCAGAAGAAGTGTTGCATAATTTTGTTCACAGTTTTTCTCA
Source organism: Mobula hypostoma (assembly GCF_963921235.1). NCBI lineage: Eukaryota > Metazoa > Chordata > Chondrichthyes > Myliobatiformes > Myliobatidae > Mobula > Mobula hypostoma. The sequence goes on from NC_086106.1 coordinate 27,097,382, forward strand.
CACCTTGATGGCCACCTAAGGGCATACTATCAGCCAAAGTAAAATTACATTCCTACAGACCTTAGGAACGCCTACCTGGTGGACAGCTGCCCAATCCTCATTTTCAAGAATCTCAGGAGGTCTCCACTTTTCATTAACACTCCACTCTTGAAATCAAACCCTACTGGCACCTTCTCGATCTCGCTATCTGGGAAAGCGTTCTCTCTGAAGGCGGCAACCTCAAGATCTCTGCTCTGCTCTACTATAATCTCTTTCCTGAGATAGACAAGTTTTTTTGGTCAGACTCACTACAAGTATCCTGATCAAACAAGGATGGTAGGAAAGCTCCTGGCAAATCATCAAAAGCTGAATCTCGATTTGAACTGTCATGGGTAGTAGACCAATGCTGCACAGAACCAGCTGCCTTGGCAGAATATTTCCGCATAGCTCCGGTTGCTACACAGGAGGGATACATGTCAGCATCAATCTTTGGATCATCAGTGATTGGCTTATTTGTCAGCTGCACTGCAGGAACAACTTTTCCATCTGCTCGGTCATTCCCTAATATAAAGAAAGACCATCCACCGGTAACCTGTGTTGTAGTCCGATTTTAACAGGTCCTGAATCTGTCCCTGACATTAAAGCTACTCTGTGCAGAGGTGCAGGCGTAATGTTACACTCAATACCTCGTATAAAATTTACTTCACCATGTCAGTCTCATCACTAAACCCTAGAACACTGTCGAACATAAGTGACAGAGAAGCCCCTGTATCCCTAAGAAATTTTATTGGTACTGGAGAGGACCCTTTATTCAGGGAATAAATCCCTCTGACATAAGATGATCGAATCCCTTCCTAACTCGGTCAGACTGTGTCAGACCTTCCTTTGAATGTCGCAAACCTGCGGATTTATGGGTATTTCAAAGTGTTGTACACAGGCATCTGGAACTGATGCATTTGCCTTCTCACCACTGAATCAACCTGCAAGTTGAGGTTTACGGCACCGTGCGCGAAGACTCCCATGTCCAGTTCCATCTCCGATTTTTGAATTTTCTTCCCATTTTGAAAGTGCATACCATGCACTGCCTCTTTCCTGCCTCTTTCAGTGACTTGCTTCCTCGAACTGGACCGCCCGGTTGTCAAAATATTCAAACTATAATTTCAGTCTTCAGTCTTCCACGAAAATAGATACGCCACTTTTCACCACCCTGAACTTCATCGGCTATTCGTCGCCGGAAGTAAAAGCCTGTATATACCTGATACAGCCGATTATTCTTCGATTCTCTGTTTTCCGTTCAAGTCATTGCACGCGGCAAGCAATTGTGTAATTTATCTAAAACATAACACTGCATGATTGGAAATACTTTGTACAAATCCAAGGGGAAAATAACAATTCTAATACATTTTCATCGGATTATTCTGAATAGACAAACATCCTCATTGCGAGCATTTCATTTTTCGTTGCATTTCCAGCAGCACGGTTTCCTCTCTTTCATTCTATCCAAACGCATTTCACAGTGAATTTCTTCTATTTCCAGATAACAACTTGCAGCCCCGAGAGCTCAGCGCAGATTTCCGCTCCAAATATCCACCCCAGAATTTCCAAATTTATCCGGTCATTCACTTTTGCTTCTATTTGCAAACTCAAGAGAGGAACTGGAGCATCATGGAGATTTCAGTCTGATCCAACTCACAACACATCGTTGACCTACCTGGGACTGCAAATACCACAAACATTGGGTAATAATAGTTCTCGTATGGCAGGTGCCTACTCCGAGTCATTTTATGTCGAGGTGAGCACTATGCGCTGGCATACAAATTCGGTTCCACTGTTATACGAATTGGGCACCGGCGGATGTATATATTTATACTATAATTAAAAACAATATGAGAGTAGGACATCATCTCCTTGCGGATTTCTATTTCAAATAAGTTTTCAGCTCTGTGTTAAATTCACTAATTCCTTTCATTAAACGAACACCAGCTGAGCACAGGCGAAACAATATAAACCGAAAAATTGCATTTGAATTTACGTTTCAAAGGTCCTACTACAGTTCAAACGCCTTTCCTATGCAATCGCTTACCAAATCGACTACCAAAGCATGGAAAGCAAAGAATCGATTTTACTGAAGTGAGTGAGTTTGTGTACATGCAGGGAAGATGCACTTAGGGTAGAATCCGGTGTGATAGCATTTGGGTCAAAATCAGAAACAGATTTAATATGTCATGAAATGTGTTCTTTTGCAATGGCAGTACATTGCAATATGTAAGAATGAAAACTATATATTGCGGTAAGAAGTATATATAAAATAAAATGATAAATTAATTCTGCCTTGCAAAAAGAGAGGAAAAGTACTGAGGGAGCGTTCATGGGTTCTTTGTCAATGCAGAAATCTTACGGCAGAGGGGAAGAAGCTGTTCCTGAAAAGTTGAGCGTGTGTCTCCCGACTGCTGCCCGTCTTCCTTGACGGAAGCAATGAGAAGAGGACGTGACACGAGCGACGGGGATTCCTAATGATGGGTGCTGACTTTTTGTCAAACCGCCTTTTGAAAGTGTCCTGGCTGCTTAAGAGACCATTGCCCATGATGAAGCGGGCAGCGTTTACATATTTCTGCAGCATTTTCAGATCCTGTGCATTGGCCGCTCCGCACCAGACGTAATGTACGCAGCCGAGGTCACCACTATGGTCAGAATGGTCTCCTCATAACAGCCAATATGTCATCATATCACTCTCCATTCACTGTAGTATTTAAATAACACTGACGTCACTTTATCTAAACTACGCTTGACTCCTCTAGGCTTGGCCATTCAATGCACTAATCCCTTTCAGAAAAGATTGGCCAAGATAATACTTGATAAAGCCACAGCACTCACTGCAGTCTTTTGTGCAACGGTGAAAGCTCAAAGTCAATTTATTTTCAAAGTACATATATGTCACCATATACAATCATGAGATTAAATTTCTTACGGCATTCACAATAAATCCGTAATAGAATAATCTTTTTAATAGAATAAATGAAAGACCGCACCGACATGGCCATTCAACTAGTCTGCAAAAGACAAAATCTGTGCAGGTACCAAAAAGAAAGAAATAATAATAATAAATAAATAAATAATAAATAAATACCGAGAACATGAGCCGAATAGTCCTTGAAAGTGAGTCCACAGGTTTGAGAACATTTCAATGATGAGGCAAGAGAGGATGTGAACAGGCATCGACTTTGGTTCAGGAGCCAGATGACTAAGGGGCAATAACTGTTCCTGAACCTGGTGGCGTGAGTGCTGTGAGAGAAAGGAATATGAGCTGGGTTGTTGGGGTCCCTGATGATGGATGGTGCTTTTGTAATAATCTCTTCGGGCCCATGTGGGGAGCTAGAGACTGTTGGGCTCCGGGCTTTTTCGAGCACTTGAATTGGGTAATTCTTGTTTAACGAGAGCCATGAATCCTTGATACTTTCCGTTTAAACTTGTTTATCATGTTTATTTTCGGGGATTCCTTGCTACTTAAATTATTTCAAGTGGACGTTCTGTTAGCACAATCACGTGGTCCACGTTTTGATAATGATACGTGTCGCGGTGCGGTTTGGCCGAGAAACCAATGTTCTGTCAGAATCCTTATGTATCAACTCTTGTCGCCGTCTCCACATGGGTGTCTGTCTTTCCCCTTCACTTAGGTCCCGTCATTGCCAGCGCACATCGTGATAGCTTTCCTGCGACAACCGTACACGTAGATGTGTTTAATGGTGGGGAGAGCTTTACCAATGATGGGCTGGGTCATATTCACTTCTCTTTGTAGAACTTTCCGTTCGGTAGACCAGAAGCCAAAGGAGCATAGGCCATTCGGCCCGTCTAGTCTGCTCCGCCATTCCATCGTGGCTGACCCAGGAAGCCATACATCCCCGTACACCTTCCTTCTTGCCATAGCCTTTGATGCCCTAACCAATCAGGAAACTATCAACTTCCGCCTTAAATATCCATGGACTTGACCTCCACCGCAGTCTGTGTCAGAACATTCCACAGGTTCACTGCTGTCTGGCTAAAAAAAATCCTTCTTAGCTCCTTTCTAAAAGGTTGCCCCTCAATCTTGAGGTTGTTCATTCTAGACCTGGATAATCCCACCACAGGAATCATCCTCTCCGCAACCACCCTGTTTACTCCTTTCAATATTCAGCAGGTTTGAACGAGATCCCCCCGTATTCTTCTAATCCGGTGAGTACAGACCCAAAGCTCCCAAACATTCCACATATGTTAATTTCTTCAGTCCCGGAATCATCCTCGTGAACCACCTCTGGACTCTTTCCAGTGACAACACATCAATTCTGAGATATGGGGCCAGAAGCTGTTGACAATACTCCAATTACGGCCTGACGAGTGTCTTATAAAGTCTTGTTCAAGTACATTGGTGTTTTCATAAGAGGCTGTAATGCAACCAGTCAATACTACACATCTCTGGAAAGTTTGGTAAAACTTTAGATTTCATGTTGAATCTTCACAAACTCATAAGGTGGTGTAGGTGAACACAACTCCGTGCCGGGCCCAGGACATGTCTTCTGAACCGCTAACACCGAGGAATTTAAATTTGCTGACCCTGTCCACCAGTGATCCTCCGACGAGGACTGGCTCATAGACCACTGGTTTCCTCCTCCAGAAGTCAATAATCAGCTCCTTGGTCTTGTTGACATTCTATAAGAGTTTTTCGCTGTGGCACCACTCAGCCAGATAATCAGTTTCCCTCCGTTATGCTGCGTCTTCATTCGGCCAAGACGGTGGTGGCGTTAGCAAACATAAATATGGAATCCGGAATGTGCATAGCCACACGGTCATAAGTGTAAAGTGAGTCGTGCAGTGGGATGACCACACGGTTTTGTGGTTCACCTGTACTGATGGATATTGTGGAGGAGATGTTGCTGCCAATCCGAACTGACTGGGGCCTGCAAGTGAGGAATTAGATGATCCTAATGCAACAGGGGTTATTGAGGTCAAGGCCTTGAAGCTTATTAACACACTGAAACTAATTGACTATTTTTGAGCTGATGATGTATTGAATGGCGAGATGTGCTCAATAAGAGGATGCTGATTTATGCATCATTTCTGCCCAGATGTTGCAGGGTTGAGTGAAGATCCAATGAGATGCCATCTGTTGTGACCGGTTGCTCCGGTCGGCAAATTGGAAAGTATCTAAGTTGCTTCTTAAGCAGAAGTTGGTAAGTTTTAACACCAACCACTCAGAACACCATATCACTGTGTATGTAAGTTCGACTGGACATTGCCATTGAGACAGGTTTCTACGTGAAAGTGGTGTCTGTTTGAAGACGGTGGTACCTGAGACTACTGAATCGAGATGTTAAATATCACAGTGAACATTACAGCCAATTGATCAGCACAGATCTTTAGATCCTGTGACATTTGAATTAGCCTCATTGATGCATGTTGTGTCCCGAATTGCCACTTCGCCCGAGAGGTAGCTTTCCAGGCTACAATCAGAACCAATGCACTATTCGAAAGGTAATAATTCTTCCCACGACAACAAAAATCACAAATTATACTTATTTCACCGTCTACTGTTTATATTCTCGTTACATGGAGGTTGAACACAGAACATGGGTCTTCCGTCATCAACCAACCTTAATCGTCAGTAATACCACTGATAAAAAAATTAATTCCTATCCCATTTTGCCACACATCTGATTTTCTCCTTGTGTTCCCTTGCATTTCATGTGTTGCTCAAGCTTCTCATTTTCTCCTTGGTGCTTGTACTTGCTAGGCAGCCCTTATTTTCTTAACCAGGACCAGAATGCCCCTTTTAAACCAATATTCCTTAAACCATCTAGTCATACCTTACAGTACTATCCCAGTGCTCTCAGTATTTTCCGTTTGAAAACTTTCCACTTGCTTGTCACCCACTTTCCAGAAAATAATCTGTTCAAATCCACACCTGTTTGATTCTTTCTGGTGCTAGCAAAGGTGGCCTTTTTCCAATTTGGAATATTAACGCGAAGTCTAATCTTATCCTCCTCCATAATTATCTAGAAACTAATGGACTTCTGATCATTCCTCACCTGCCTTGTCTCTTTTCGTAATAGGGGGCCCAATATCGAACCCTCTTCAGCAGGGACCGTTACATAGTGATTAAGGAACTTCTCCTGGGTGTATTTAACAAACTCCATACTATCCAGTCCTTCTATATCACGAAACTCCCATTCAATACGTGGAAAGTTAAAAGCACCCGACATTCGCATCCTTACTTTTCTTGCAACTATCTAGTCTCTCTTCCTACAAATCTGTTCCTCTATATCTTGCCGACGAACACCAGTAATGTGATCAGAAATTTCTTGTTCCCAGTTTCCGCCACGTAGCTATCGTAGCCGAGCCCTTCAGTCTGTCCTGTCGGAGCACCGCCGTGGTATTTCGCTGACTGGTCATGACATCCATACTCCTTAAATACGTTAGCGTCTGGGTAGCCCACAACTGACTGGCATGAGCATTAATTTCTCGAACTTCCAGTCTCCTTCACCGTTCCCTATCCCTGTTTCACTCTCTCACCCTATCTCTCTATTTACCCATCACCTCTCCATGGTTCTCCTTCCCATTCCCTTTCTTCCACGGTCTTCTGTCCTCTGCTAACTGATTCCCGTATTTTCAGCCCTATATTTCTTTCACCAATTAAATTCTCAGCTCTTGACTTCATCCCCTCATCCCATCCCTCACCCCCTATCACCTGCCACTTTGTACGTCCTTCTTCCCTTCCCTGATAAAGCTGACTTCTCCCCCTCCATTACCGTCCTGAAGAGGAGTCTCGGCCCGAAACGTCCACTGATTTCACTTTTCCATCGATGCTGCCTGTTCTGCTGAGTTCCTCCAGCGTTCTGTGAGTGTTTCTCTCGTCAAGACCCTGGAATTCAGCGTTCTCCCCACTGAGTTTGATCGTCGTAAACATCTTTCTTTATTGTTTAGCGTTTAAACGACAGGCAGAAGATCGGGCAGATTTGTGGATAGCAGGGTGAGTTCGAATATAACATGCGAACAGAATCAAAAGGGTGATGAATACACAGGACTGAAAATATTATATTTGAAAATAAGCAGTTTACAGAAGAAGGTAGATGATCATGTAGCGCAGTTAGAGAGTGGCAGGTGTGATGTTCTGGTCATCTCTGAGTTGTGGCTGAAGGAAGACCAAAGTTGGAAGCTTAAGATCCATACATAAGCCTTGTATCTAAAGAATACGTACTGCTGGGGAAAAAAATAAAATCAAATCCTCAGAAAGAGATGACATGGGATCAAAAGATGCAGAATCCTTGCTTGTAGAGATCGGAAACTGCAAGGTTATAAATGCCCTAATAGAAATTACAAACCGACCCCCGAACAGATGCCAGGATGTGAGATATAAATTTAACCTGGAAATAGAAAATGCATGTAATAAGGGCGATTTTATGACAGACTTGGGCTTTTCAATGTGCAGATAAATTAGGAACATTTGGTTGGTGCTGGATCCCAAGAGAAGGAATATTTAGAATGCTGTCGAAATGCAGGTGAAAGGAAATTCGGAAGTGTGTGCCATGTAATAAACCGGATTTCATTATGGAACTTAAGGTGAAGGAACCCTCAGGACCCAGTGATCATAATTTGATAGAATTCTGCCTGCAGTCTGAGAGGGTGAAGCTAAAATCTGATACATAAGTATGACAGCAGAGCAAAGGGAATTACAGAGTCAGGAAAGAGGATCTGGCCAAGGTTGATTAGAAGGGGACGCTATCAGGGATGATGGCAGAAAGAAATGGATGGAGATTTAGGGAGCAATTCGGAAGACGCATGATAGATACATCCCAAAGTTGAAGAGGTACTCGAAATGGAAGATGAGACAACTGTGACTTATAAGGGAAATCAAAGACAGTGTAAAACGAAAAGAGAGTGTACGGCGGGGTGGGCGGGGGGGAGTGGAGGAGAACTGAGTTGAGAGCAGTAACACCATTCTATATTGGAGTAGGATTGGGACATTTGGCATATCGAGTCTGCTCCGTTATTTCATCTCGGCTGATCCATTTCCCTCTCAGCTCCATTCTCCTGCCTTCTCCCCAAAACAATTCACGCCCTGACTATTCAAGACCCTATCAACCTCCACCTTAAATGCGCTGAATAACTGGCCTTCGCATTCATATGTGGCAATGACTTCCACAGACAGACCATCCACTGGTTGAAGAAATTCCTCCTTATCTCCGTTGAAAATGAACGTCCGTCTATTCTGAGACTATGCCCCCTGATCCTAGACTGTCACACGCACTGGAAACATTTTTTTCGTCAGCGCCTCTATCTAAGCCTTTCAACATTTGATAGGTTTCAATAAGATCCCTCCTCATTCCTCTAAAGTCCAACGCGTAATGACCCAGGGCCATCAATCGTTGAAGACAAACATGAGACGGCTTCATTCCCGGAATCGTTCTCATGAACCTCCTCCGAACCTTCTCCAATGTCAGAACATTCTCTCTCAAACAAGAGCCCCAAAACTGCTCACAATGTTCCAAGCCTCTCTTGTGTCTTTAAAGGCATTCGTGTTACATCCACAAAATGCTGGAGGAGCTCAGCAGGCCAGGCAGCATTTATGGAAAAAAGTATACTCAAGGTTTCGAGCCGAAACCCTTCGGCAGGACTGGAGAAAAAAAAAAGATGGGGAGTAAGTTGAAAAGGTGGAGGTGGGGGTAGTGGTCAGAGAAATACAAGGTGATAGGTGAAACCGGGAGGAGTAGGGAAGAAGTAAAGAGCTGGGAAGTTGATTGGTGAATAATATACAGGGCTGGAGAAGGGGGATGTAACAAATCACATTGCTGAAGGTAGAGTAGTAGATGTAATGGAAATTGATTTCAGTAAGGAATTTGATCACGTTCCCCATACAAAGCTCATTCAGAAAGTAAGGAGGCATGGGATCCAAGGAGATCTTTCTTTATGGATCTAGATTTGACTTGCCCACAGAAGGCAAAGAGTAGTTGTAGGTGTGTCATATTCTGCGTAGAGTTCGGTAAACCAGTGGTGTTCCGCAGTGATCTGTTCTGGAACCCCTCCTGTTTGTGATTTTTATAAATGACCTGGTTGAGGAAGTAGAAGGGTGGGTTGATAAGTGTGCTAATGACACAAATGTTGGGTGTGTTGTAGATAGTCTGGATAGTCAGAGGTTACAGCGGTACATCAATAGATGCAGAACTGGACTGAAAAGTGGCAGATGGAGTTCAACCCAGATAAGTGTGAAGTGGCTCATTTCGGTCGGACACATTTGAAGACAGAATATATTATTAGTGGTAAGACTCTTGGCAGAGTGGAGGATCAGAGAGATCTTGGAGTTTGTGTCCATAGGACACTCAAAACTGTTGCGCAGGTTGACAGTGTTGTTCAGAAGGCGTATGGTGTGTTCGCCTTCATTAACCGTGGGATTGAGTTCAAGAACGGTGACGTAATGTTACAGCTATATAAGATTTGAATTAGGTCGCGCTTGCAGTACTGAGTTCAGTTCTGGTCACTTCACTACAGGAAGGATGTGGAAACTATAGAACACCTGCAGAGGAGATTTCCAAGAACGTTGCCTGGATTGAAGAGCGTGCCTTATGAGAATACGTTGAGTGAATTGACCTTTACTCCTTGAAGCGACGGAGGTGAGAGGTGACCTAATAGAGGTGTATAAGATGATGGGAAGCATTGATCGTCTGGATAGCCAGAGACCTTTTTCCCAGGGCTGAAATGGCTAACATGAGGGAACATAGTTTTAAGGTATTTGGGAAAAGGTGGTGGGGGGAATGTCAAACGTTTTTCACGCAGAGAATAGTGGGTGAGTAGAATGCACTGCCAGTGACGGTAGGGAATTTCTCGACAGTATCTGGGGTAGGTTACATGGTCGGCACAGCTTTGTGGGCCGAAGGGTCTCCTATGATCTGTAAATTTCTATGTTCTGTGTTCTATTTTCTATGTTCTCCCGGTTTCACCTATCACCTTGTGTTTCTCTCGGCCCTCTCCCCACCTTGTAAATCTATTCCTCATCTTCTTTTCTCCAGTCCGGCCGAAGGTCCTCGGCCCGGAACGTCGACTGTACTTACTTCCATAGATGCTGCCTGGCTGCTGAGTTCCTCCAGCATTGTCTGTGTGCTGCTTGGATTTTCAGCATCCACAAATTTTCTCTTATCCATGTTACATCCTTGTTTCTATATTCCTGTCCTCTCTAAATGAATCTGAACACTGCATTTGCCTTCCTCACTATCGTCTCAATACGCAAATTAAACTTTACGGAATTATGCACGAGGACTCCCAGGTCCACTTGGAATTTTCTTTACGTTTAAAAAATAGCCTATGCTTTTATTCCTTTTGCAAGGTTTATGACCAGACACCTCTCCCGCTTTCTAACTGCCACTTTTCCCCTGTTCTCCCAATCTGTCAAAGTTCTTCTTCAGCTTCCCTGCTTCCTCAATTAGCTGGGCTGTAAAATATATGCCTTCATCTAACTTTATACTGTGACGTGATCCCGAGTGAGTGGGGAACCTTTCCAAAAAGATTACTGCCGTGAATTTAGTCATGTTTGTCTTAATCAGGAAAGCTTCCACCCAGTTGGTAACAGTATCTACCACGATAAGATACGCATGCCCTCCTGGAACGGGTGGCAAAGATCCAACATAATCTATCTCCAAATTAGACCAAGGCTACTCCATTGTCTGCTATGTCAGAGGGCTCCTTGCTTTAGATTTCCTTTAAATTCTGCATCTTCCTTCTGTTCCTTGTGTATATCCGCAGTATACCTGTTCAACCAACACGGACAAAATGCTGGAGGAAATCAGCAAGCCAGGCAATATCTATGGAACATCTAGTACAGTCGATGTTTCTGGCCAAGACCTTTCAGCAGTTCTTTGGATTGCCAACATTGTAGATTTTCTCTTGTTTGTGACCTTAATCTGTTATTCCTTCTGCCTTCCAATCTCCCCAGTCTGTGGCTGCCATTCCTGCCCAACTAAAGCACCTTGATTCGCCTGCACATCAACCTTCCTATTCCCCACAGGGGATAATTTTGAATGGGCATTCACCTTTCTGACACGCTTTACCTTCTCAAAGATATTCCGCAATAGAGCTGCAAATGGAACAGGCGTTCTGTCAGCTGAAACACACAGAGGCAAACGTTCAGTAAGTCCATTACAAACGTACATACTATCAAAGTGTATGACTGATCCAGGCAGACCACATTCAGGCTGGCTATCCACATACGCCACAGCTGCCAATTCTTCTGCCTGTGCACTCATGGTGATGGGTAACATTAAGGCGATACGTTATCTTTCCTAGCCATCTTCACCCTCTACATGTAGACTGCCTCCAGTTCTCCTCTCAGCCAACTATACAGACAAGAAGCCATCTACAAAATAAAACAAGATTTTTCTATCATGTGTCTTTTGTCTGTGTCCTTGTTGTCGGGTATTGCTTTCTAATGTCCTTCCACCTCCTACCTTATTATTTCGATACAAATTGTCCCTTGGGATCATTTGTTGTCATATCCCGATACCCATTGGGTTCTTTGGTACAATAAAGATTGGCTGCAAGGAAGATAGAAACGTTGACACCCCTAACAGCTACATCTCAACCCTGCAGTGTCAAGAGGACTGACCAAGACATTTTAATTCAAACATCCAGCAGTAGCTAGATATATGCGGAAATCCTGTTTAGACGAGTTCAATATTTAAACTGAACTTCATTTGCACCTTCCATGACAAAATACTAGCTGTTTCAAACCTATTTTCCAAGGGATCTCAAAATCAAAATCAATGTCTCAGAAGTCTTGAGCATCATCTTTTATATTCTGTAAAAGGAAGCAATTTTGTAAGTAAAAGCAACTTTTAGGATTGCTCCCCTAAAATTACAATCTTTCCAATAAGTTAAATTAAATTCCAAATTTTACTGCCCACAAATGGGCAATTTCCCTGAATGCTCATTTCCCTTTGAAATGTGTGCATCTCATATCTGGCATAGAGATGCGCAAAGTTCCATTTGAACTTAGATTACACGTGGCCAGCGTGGAATTCAGGTTCCCCCAAGATCAATGCCATGGAAAACAAATATACACAAACATTAAATACATGAACAAGGCAAAATTCAAAAATCCATGCTTGCACTTCCGTCAAAACCTTCCATCTGCAAACAACTGTAAAACATAGAACAAACAGCTAATTCCCACCAATATTTTTTTTTAAATAAGGTAGTGTTCATGGGCATAATATCTATGGCAGAGGGGAAAATAGCTGTTCCTAAATCGCCGAGCGTGTGGATTCGGGCTTCTGTACCTCCTTCCTTGCGGTAACAATGAGAAGAGGGCATGTCATGGGAGATGAGGTCCTTAATGATGGACGCCACCTTTCAGAGATACTGCTTTTGAAGATGTCTTAGATACTACGGAGGCTAGTACTCAAGGTGGAGCTGACTAATTGTACAATCTTCTGTAGCCTCTTTTGATCCTGTGCAGTAGCCCCCACCCCCACATACCAGACGGTGATGCAGCCTCTCAGATTGATCTCCAGGGTATACCTACAGACGTTTTCGATTACCTTACAAACCAAATCTCTTCAAACTCCTAATGAAATATCGTGGCTGCCTAGGTTTTATTGTAGCAGCATCGATTTGCTGGAACCAGGTTTGATCCTTAGAAGTCTTGACACCCAGGAACTGCAAATTTTTGTTTCAACGGTGATTGATACAAGGGACAAAATCTTCATATCATGACCAACTTTGGGGCCATATTCATTTTTATGAAGGAGTATTTAAACATATCCTTCAAGGAGAGCGAGCGGATTAGACAGACAATTGCATTGACGGTAGGAAGCTGAGGATGACGATGAAATGTTGTCTTCTGTTTCAACTGGAGCCCATGGGAGACGGGATGGAATTACGTTCTAAGCGATAGATTGCAAACCTTCTCAAATATACAAATAGAGTTCTATACAAAAGTGGAAGGGACATATATAAAAATCTTAGGCAAAATCTAGGATGCCTTAAACCTTTGAACAATACTGTCAACGTAGACTGGAGAGTAAGTTATACTTTAAGCGGGAAGAAAGGATGCTGGAGATAGCGAGAGTGGGGCGCCGCTGGAGGGATGTGGGACAGATAACAGGAAAGGAATGCCAGGAGCAAGGGGTGGCACGGGTGTACTATTTAATTCCAAACAATTGGTGTATTGATCATTACAGAATGTCTCTCTGGAGCTTCCCGCTCCATCCCCTCTCCCTTCCGCTTTTCCCAACTATGGCTCCCTCTCCTTGCTCCCTTCCCACTGTCAGTCCACAATAGAGACCAATATCTGAATCAGGTTTATCATCAATCACATATGACATGAAATTTGTTTTCTTTTCAGCAGCAGCACGGTGTAATATATAAAAATGCTACAGTACTGCGCAAAATTCTTAGGCACCACAGCTGTATATATATATGTCTCAGACTTTAGTACTGTACTGAATATCAATGACGAAAAATAATGTCCAAGGAATTACTAGCAGAATTTCAAATGATGCTGAAATAAATTGTGGCATGGATAGTGAAGCTGGTCTTTAGGGATGGCAGCAGGGTCTTGATCATCTAGATAATTTTATCGAAGACTCAGAGATGGAGTTGCTTTCCAATGAATACGAGATGTTGGGTTATTACTGGAAGTCCAAACAGAGTAGGGCCCTGGGAGTGTTGCGGAACAGAAGTAACCCGGAGATCAAGTACACGATTCCTTAAAAGTCACGGATAGTCTGGGTGATAGCGAATGCTTTGGCACAATGGTTTTCATCGGTCATGGAACTCGGCGTTATATTGCTGTTCCACAAGAGTAATCGATGTTTAGAAATTAGCCATAGAGAACATGCAGATGGGCATCAGGGGGAGTTTCTTGAAAAGATTGTCTTCAGTTTCAAAGAACAATGGAGATTTATTTTAGTGTATTTACTGCCCTGAATGTTGACCTAACATAGGCCAATAGAGTTATGTCTAGCGTGGACTTGGAAGATTATCTCTCCTGAGACGTTTTCCGCAGACAATGGAGACCAGAACTCGAGAACATGGACTTCAGTTGAGTCAAGAGAATTTTAAATAAGAACAGAGGCATCAGCTATTCGGCAGGTTGTTGTTGTTGCTGCTCCACATCTCGCCCTCTGACGGATCGGGCGACTTTTTGCCGTTTCCGTAGCACCTGACAGTTATTTTACGAGGCCGAGTTGCCAGCTAGACGCTCAACCCTGTACGGATAGAGCCGGCCGGATTCTAGCTCGGGACCATTTGCCTCGATGTCCGGTGCTGATACCACTACACCACCGGCCAATGGCATGGATTGGAAGATTATGTTTCCCAAGATGTGGGAAGTTATGATTGACTAAATTGTTGGAGTAACTAAGGGTATAAGTGAATGCAGGTCCTTATTATAAAGGAATACAGTTTGAATTCTGCTCGGATACCGAAGTACAAGAGGTTAGAGATGCATTGCAGAGGTTCAGGTGGTCTTGTTATTCTAATTTCCACGACACGTCCGTACTCCGTAAAGAACCTGGAAAGTATGAACCCTTGAAACGTCAATTAAAATGTAATTTTTCAGTTGCATTATTTCGTGAGTGCTCAGCTGGTGGTTGTGTAAATTGCGGTGTTAATAATAAAACTGATTACTCGATATAACACGACCTGAGCAGGAATTTGGAATAGAAATCCGTAGGGAGATGACCTCGCATTCCCAAATGTTATTTACTTGCAATATAAGTATACATGTACCCAGACACCCAATGTGTACAACAGCGGAATGCAATTTGTATGCATACACATGGTGATCACCTCGACAGAAAATGACTTGGAGCTTGCACCTGCTGTGCGAAAAGTGCGATTTCCCGATTTTAGCAGCATTCGGAGTAACCGGTAGGTCATCAATGGATTGTAAGTTGGATCAGGCTGAAATGTCCATGATGCTCCCGGTGCTATGTGGAGCTTGCAAATATACAAACAAATGAATGACAAGTTACATTTGGACATGCTAGAAAGAATACTTGGAGCGTAAATCTGTGCTGATCAGTTAGGACTGTAAGTTGGTACTTGGAAACGGGAAAAAAAATCACCCCTAAATTCTTGGCATTGAATTCAATGGAATCTGGAAGGAACTGCCTGACAAGGAGGACGAGTCAGATTTCATTCAACGAGGAAGAGGCAATTGGTAGATAAAATTCAAAACGTGGAAGCAGGAGGAAACACCCAGTCTCCATTTAGATGATTTCGGTAGTAGAAAGTCATAGCGGACATCATGTCAAGAAAGTCCTCCAGTCCGTTCCAATTGATATTTGAAACTAGTGTTCGCGGAGTCTACCAGGACATGCCTTCCTGCCTTATTTTGAAGAGCTGAATGCACTTCGATTCTGTAGCATTTTTAGTATTGCAGCCTGATATTGACGGATCTCTCAGCCACATAAACTGGGATGTGTTGTCCTTTGATTAGGGTGGATTAAGTACTTTCATATCGCAACAGAATCGTTTTGTTTAATTTTGATATGAGTAAGAGTCATTTCTGCCAATGCGGGGTTTCTATCCAGCTGCCAAGGGAACTCCCGCTGTTTTTGACACATGCTGATATTTCACGCTGTAAATATTTGTCGAATGCGAATTTTAAGGAACAGAGCAGATTTGTGATGGCGGATCAATAGCAGCGTATGCAGTTTATAGAACAGATGGAAGGAGCGCCTGTTTGATTTTGTGCTGTACCTCGTATAGCGTCTGAACTCCAACCATCTTCTTTACCTTCCCCTTTCCCTCTTCTTTACCCCACTCCGGCCTCTTACCTCTTTTCTCCTGCCTATCACCTCACCCTTGGATCCCCGTCTCTTTCCCTTTCTCCTCCTGTCTACTCTCTTCTCCTATCAGGTTCCTTCTTCTCCAGCCCGATACCTTTCTTACCCGCCGGGCTTCACCCTTTTATCTTCCAGCTATCCACATTCCTTTCCCCCAAGCTT
Organism: Mobula hypostoma; assembly: GCF_963921235.1. NCBI lineage: Eukaryota > Metazoa > Chordata > Chondrichthyes > Myliobatiformes > Myliobatidae > Mobula > Mobula hypostoma. The sequence goes on from NC_086106.1 coordinate 27,113,335, forward strand.
TTTATTCTGGCTTCTCCCTCCTTCTTTTTCAGTTCTGAAGAATGCTCACGGCCCGAAACGTCGTTCCATTTCAATAGATACTGCTAGACCTGCTGGGTTCCTCCTGCGTTTTGGGTGTGTTGCTGTCTATTTACAAGTTTGCTTTCATCAATTTGACGCACTCCCCGAAGTTAAACACTGCTGTGAAACATTTCCTTGTTGATACCAGTGCGTTCCTTCTGCAGTTCGCAGCATTTCTTCCTTTAAACACAGGTTTTCATCCTTCGCACTTATTTACATTTTTGCACTTTTAAGGCAGGAATTAAAATTAATTATTTTATACGCATGAAATATGTGTGCTTGTGTGAAAGATCATGGACCAGAAACAAAGGAAGGGAAACATTTTTTTTTAAATGTCAATTTGCAGTCGGAGCAATACGAATTAAATAACTAAATTCCTTTCACTCGCAGTCACTTCAGTCCCAGCGCAACATTTCTCAGCCCAGTTCATTGTTTCTTCTTTCATTTTCTCCCAGTGAACCTGGTGACAATTTAGACGCTGTTCCGTGGAAAGTCTGGCCTCTCCAGATGTATCACTCGTTACCTGGTGATTTTCTACAAGGTGACTTTGCACCAAATTGCTGCAATATATTGGTCGTACTCTTTAATGTTCTACACTCCAGTGTGCAAGTTAATTCTCTTCCTATCGCCCGCGACTATCGATTATTCTGTTTGGTTCACGGTTGCTTTCACGTTTGATCGATTTGTGGCCATTTCCACTCATAAACTGGCAACGAAATACTGCACCGACCGAACAGCGGTGATGGTTCTTGCGACACTAAGTACGATCTTCTGTTTTAAGAACATTCCTTGACCTTTTGTTTACGTTGTTACTTCCCTGTCAAAAATAATTCGTGGGGTTGTCGTATATTGCTGACATTTTATGTATATCCGGAATGGGTTGCATTTTCTTGGACAGACCAGCAGTTAACTCCAGTGATTCCGTTCTGTTTAATTGTATTCCTCAATTCGCTGCCCGTCCGGCGCATTTTGGCCGCTAATCAGGTGCGCAAAAGCCTCCGAGACTCCAGCAGCGAGGATCCCGAGATGGTGAACCGTAGGAGGTCCATCATTTTGCTGCACGCCAACTCCAGCAGTTTTATTCTACTCTGGGCACAAGTCTTGCATATTTTGTTTACTACCGTGCGATAAGTGCTTTTCGAATCAGAGGTTTGACGAGTCGGTTTCAATCGTTTGAAAGTCCTGCGATTATCAGATGCTCAGCTGCTGCACAAACACGATCATTTACACCGCGACCCAGCGAAAGTTCAGAGAGGATCTGTTCTACCTGCTCAAATATCCCATCACTCTAATTAAATACTTAGTGAAATAATGCATATTTGTTTTTCAGAAGCATGATGACAGAAATCCGTTCGATAGTGACGGTCAAAATACTGGATGATAAATGAGTTTTGGATGAAAAATGTTAAAATCAAAACAGACTTCCCATTCTACAGGACCACAAATTGGCGTAGTGATACACAAATGGCACTTGGCCCTCATTAAAGCTGACATATGTTGTTTCCCCATACGAAATGCTATCATTTAAAACCATGCGCGTTTTCTTATGATCGACACTTGAAATTGTGCAACATAAATATCCCTTTTAACCAGAGGTTCACAACCTGGGTTCCACGGAACCCTCGGTTAATTGTAGGGGTCCATGGCATAAACAAGTTAGGAACCCCTTCTTTAAATTATACTCATTCTACATCTGAAAAAAGTGTAATTCATTTCGAGGATCTACCCGAAACGATTCATGATTCTTTGACAGCCGCCAAGAGGTGAAATTCATGATAATGTCATTGCTTGTATCCGTCGTAATACATTATTGTGACCAGAAAGTCCATGCAGTTGGTAAAGTTCTTTGGAAGACTTTTGAACGTTCCTATTGCATTATTTTCAGAAGTAGGAGTTGTATTTAATCTGGTTTATGACATATTGCATAACATAGTTATTGCCATTAAAAGCGTCATTGGTTTCTACTGAACTATTTAGCAGCAAATACAATTAACGGGAGTGGATGGAGTTAAGACGAACAAACATTATTCGTTTTTAATTAGTCTTAATATTTCATATTTGCAATAAGATTGCAGTGCACCGCTGTAAAATTACTCTGAAGGACAAATTAAATGAACTGTGCGGAAAAGCAATGACGAAGACTTTCTTTATGGTTTCAGACCGTTCAGAAATCTGATGGAGGAGGAAATGACTCTGCTTCAGAATTACGGAGCGTGATGTGTAATCTCCAGTACTCATTTCCTTTTATTTTTGGCGTAAGCCTGCGTGAGTGGATGTCTGTGCGTCTGCGTCTGCGTGTGCGTGCGTGCGCGTCTGTGCGTGTGCGTCTGCATGTCCGTGCGTGCGTGATGATGTCATTTTTATGGCTTTTACAAGGCGCGCCACTCCTCACGCAAACATTTTCGCAGTATTTTCCCTTTATTAGAAATAAAAAGCGTGATAGATGGAGGTAGTCGCCCCGAAGTGGCAGAAGGCAGGTACCTGGGTGAATGTCAGGAGATGGAAAGTAAATGAGCAGCCACTGCACTGAACCACTGCAGCGTTACCCTGAGTAATAAGTATACCGCTTTGGATACTTCGGTGGTTGGAGCGGGGGTGTTACTCTGGCACTGTGACTCATAAGGGAACGGAGAGAAGATAGTTTAGGGGGTATATCAACAGTGTTCTGTGGACGTAATAGCGACACCTGGATGGTATATTGCCTAACAAGTGCTAGAATCAGGAGGGTCTTGGGTCCGCTCTATGGCAATCGATAGGGGAGGAATGAGCACACAGAAGGCTTGGTACTTATTGGCACCGATGACCAAGTTAGAAAAAGGCAGAAGACCCTGAAGAGAGAATTCAGGGGACTAGGCAGAAAGCTAAAGATCAGAAGCTGCAGGATAGGGATCTATGGATTGCTGCATGTGCAACGCACCACCGATGGTAAGAAAATGATGACTTGGAAACTCAACGCGTTACTGAGGAATTTGTGCAAGGGGCATGATTTCAGACTTCTGGATCATTGGGGTCTCTTCTGGGAAAGCTATGCTCTGAACAAAAGGGAAGGGTTACGCCTGAACCCAAGGAGGACCAACACCATTGCAGGTAGGTTTGCTGGGAATATTGGGCAGTATTTAAACTAATTTGGCAAGGGGATGGGAGTCGGGGGAATAGGACAATTGGTATACAAGCAGAGGCAATGTGAGCGAGACTGTCAAGACGGACAGGCTGATAAAAGAGCACAATTGCATTCATTGGAATGAGGAACAGTGTAACAGAGGGACAGAATCGAAAAGGATGACGAATACAGGACATGGTGTTATATCTGAATGCACGCAATATACAGAATCAGTTAAATAATCTTTTAGCGTAGTTAGTTTGGCAGGTATGATGTTGTGAGCATCATTCAATTATGGCTAAAGAAAGACCTTCGTTCCGAGCTTAATGTCCAAGAGTACACAATGTATCGAAAGGACAGGCATGGAGACACAGTGGGTGGTATGGATCTGTAGGTAAAAGAAAAACAGTGAAATCAAAAACGGTGACACATGATGGGAAAATATGGAATCGTTGTCGGTAGAGGTAAGGAGCTGCAAGTGCAAAATGACCCAACTGGGAGTTATTTTCAGGCCTCCGAACAGCAGACAGGAACTGGAACAAGTGGACCATACCTCAGGGTTCTGAAAAGGTAGTTGAACAGATTGTGGAGGCATCAGTAATGATATTTGAAGGATCAATACATTCTGGCATGGTTCCAGAGAAGAGGTAAATTGCAAAAGTCACTCCACTCTTCAAGAAGGGAGGGAAGCAGAAGAAAGGAAATTTTCAGCTAGTTAGTTTGACTACAGTGATCGCGAAGATGATGTAATTGATTGCGAACGATGAGATTTCAGGGTACTTAGAGGCACATGATGAAATAGGTGAAAGTCAACAAGGCTTCCTTAAGGAAAATACTGCCCGAAAAATCAGTTGGAATTCTTTGCCGAAATAACAAGTAGAACATTCAAAGGAGGTTCCATGGGTGTTGAGTACTTGTATTTTCAGAAGGCTTTTGACAAGGTGCTGCACATGAGGCTGCGTAGAGCCAATGTTATTACAGGAAAGATGTTAGCATGGATAGATCATTGGTTTGAATCAAAGAATGGGTATAAATAAAACCTTTTCTGATTAGCTGCCGGTGATGTGGTGTTCCTCAGGAGTCGCTATTGGGACCACATTTTACGTTGTAAGTCAATAATTTGGAAGACGAAATTTACAACTTTGTGCGACGTTTGCGGACGATACAAAGATCGGTGGATAGGCAGATAGTATTGAAGAAGCAGAGAGGCCCCAGAAGGAAAGACAGATGAGCAGAATGAATACAGAGGTAGAAGATAGAATACCGAGTCGGGAAGTGTGTCGTTATGCACTTTGGTAAAAGGAATAAAAGCGTGGACTACTTTGTAAACGGGAGAAAATTTCAATTCTAAGAGGTGCAAAAATAGTTGGGAGTCCTCGTGCAGGATTCACAAAAGTTAACTTGCAAGTTGTGCGATGTTGAGGGAGGCAGATGTGATGTTAATATTCATTTCGAGAGGACTAGAATATAAAAGCAAGACGTGAGACATTGCTCAGAGTATTCTGAGCAGTGTTGGGCACCTTAGGGTCATAGAGTGTTGTAATGAGCGAATGAAGCGAACCCCAGTGCAGGACACAGGCACGGAGATTGAGTTGGGATGCTTACGCGGCTGAGAGCATTGAACAGCGAACAGGAGGGATCTTGATACGGTGCCTTGACACAGAGAGACTGAGTTTCATAGCTAAACCTTGAAGCTGGAGCAAACCTTCGAACACACGGTCCTAAGCGGCTGGGAAAGATAAATTACCACATAGGCAAAACCAACGATCGGGCGACTAGTGGTTGTAACGCCGGGGTTCTTTTGCTTCACTTCTTGATCGAAACCAGGTGTGCAGTCATCAAAGAGAATAAGAATCAAATTGGAAAGTAATAGTCGGAACAGTGGCACAATCAAAGCAAATTAGGAGAATGATAGGGAATTAACGATCGGGACCGCGACATAGAGAAGTATAACACAGAAACAGGTATTTAAATGCTCTCGGCCTGTCATGACAAGCTTGGTTTTACCATAAAACCAGGGCGAAACAAAAGGGTCAGACCAGTTACGCTCACAGATCTCGACATAGTCATGCTCGCTGACCAAATGGAGGA